>NW_028122769.1:0-133000 GCF_965194805.1 Balaenoptera borealis | reverse complement strand
CTCCTCTGTTACTGAGGTGGTGGCAACAATGGATATTTGTAGTGCGTTCCATCTTTTGTATGCCCTTCATTGAAGGCTGCTGAGTTGGTAGCTTCACGAAGGAGGATGCACTCTTCGGCATTTGTATGTGTGTGTTTGGGGAAGAGGGTTTTGTCATCGTTTTCATTCAAAAATAAATGCCGACAGCTTCACTCCAAATGAATAGTGTATACTTTTCCATGTCATCAATATTGACATTTGGAAATCGTATTCATTAGTCCGTGATCTGGAAGGAAACTATTTTAATGGCTCTTGGCCCTTGCATCTGTGATTCTCTTGTCACTGAAATCTGTAAAAAATTGATATTAACTCTGAAATTTTATACTTTTAAACATTATTGACTTCCTGGGAAGAAGTCATATGTTAGAACCTTACAGCATACACTTCAGCTATAGAAAAACTATTAAGTGCTGTTTATTTAATTTAATAACACAGATCTAGGCCATTTAATTTTTTAGCCAGATTTATTAAGATATAATTCACATATGAGTATAACTCATCCATTTAGAGTGTAAAATTCAGTCGTTTTTAGTATATTCACAGATATGTGCAATGATCACGACGGTTAATTTTAAAACATTTTTGTCACCTCAAGAAGAAATCCCATACCTGTCACCCTACTATCCCCACAAGCCTCCTAGCCCTAAGCAATCACTTACTGCATTTTTGTTAAATCTCTAAAACCTTCATGAATCAGCACTTTGCTACAAATCTACAACTCTCTCTGCCACTATTTCTTTAATTAGAAACTTCTTTTGGAGCAGTGTTAGGTTTACAGAAATATTAAGCAGATATAGAGATTCCATTTATTCTATTCTCCTGCCAACGCCCCATTCCCTTTTCCCCAATTATTAGCATCTTGCATTAGTGGTACATTTTTACAATTGATGAACCAATACTGATATATTGTTGTTAATTAAGTTTTACATTAGAGTTCACTATTTGTGTTGTACGTTCTATAGGTTTGGATAAATGTATAATGACATGTATTGACCATTACAATCTCATACATAATAGTTTCACTGCCCTAAAAATTCTTGTAATCTACCTGTTCATCATTCCTCTCTTGTCCCTAATTCCTGGCAACCCCTAATCTTTTTAGTGTCTCCATAGTTTTGCCTCTTCCAGAGTGTTGTAGAGTTGGAAGATTTTCTTCCATGTTATCTTCCAGAAGTTTTATAGCTTTGTGTTTTATATTTAGGTCTGTGCTCTATTTTCACTTAATGTTCGTGAAAGGTGTAAGGTTTGTTTCTAAATTCACTTTTTTTTTTCTTTTTTTTTTGCATGTGGATGTCTAGTTATTCCAACATTGTTTGTTGAAAAGACTATCTTTGTTCATCATATTGCCTCTGTTCCTTTGTCAAAATCAGTTGACTGTATATGTCTTGGTCTATTTCTGGGCTTTCTATTCAGTTCCATTGATCTATTTGTCTATTCTTTTGCCCATACCACACTGTCTTGATTACTGTTAACTTTATAGTAAGTCTTGATTTTGGGTAATGTTAATCCTCCAACTTTGTTCTCTCCCTTCAACACTGTGTCAGCCATTCTGGGTTTTGACAAACTTTAGAATCAGTTTGTCAGTATCCACAAGATCACTTGGGATTTTGATTGGGATTAATTAAATCTGCAGATCAAGTTGGGAAGAACTGACATCTTAACAATTTTGATCATCCTATACATGAACATGTAGTATCTCTCCATTTATTTAAATTATTTGATTTCTTTCATCACAGGTTTGTAGTTTTTCCTCATATAGCTATTACTCATATTGTCTTCGACTTACACCTAAGTATTTCATTTTTGGGTGTTAATGTAAATGATATTGTGTTTTTAATTTCAAAACCCAGTTGTACACTGCTGGTGTACAGGGAAGCAATTAATTTGTATATGTGAAAAATGTATCCTGCAACCTTGCTATAATTGCTTATTAGTTCTCAAAGTTTTTTGTTGATTCTGTGAGATTTCCTACATAGATGATCATGTCATCTACAAAAACAGTTTTATTTCTTCCTTTCCAATTTATATACTTTTAATTTCCTTTTTTTGTCTAATTATATTAGCTGTGAGTTCTAGGACAATGTTGAAAAAATGTGTTAAGAGGCGATATCCTTGCCTTGTTCTTTTTTATTTATTTATTTATTTATTTTTGGCTGCGTTGGGTCTTCGTTTCTGTGCGAGGGCTTTCTCCAGTTGCGGCCAGCGGGGGCCACTCTTCATCGCGGTGCGTGGGCCCCTCGCTATCGTTGCCTCTCTTGTTGCGGAGCACAGGCTCCAGGTGCGCAGGCTCAGTAGTTGTGGCTCACGGGCCTGGCTGCTCCGCGGCATGTGGGATCTTCCCAGACCAGGGCTCGAGCCCGTGTCCCCTGCATCGGCAGGCAGAGTCTCAACCACTGCGCCACCAGGGAAGCCCCCTTGCCTTGTCCTTTTTTTTTAATTTTATTTATTGATTTATTGATTTATTTATGGCTGTGCTGGGTCCTCGCTTCTGTGCGAGGGCCCCCCCCCCCAGCCGCGGCAAGCGGGGGCCACCCTTCATCGCGGCGCGCGGGCCTCCCACCACCGCGGCCTCTCCCGCCGCGGAGCACAGGCTCCAGTCGCGCAGGCCCAGCAATTGTGGCTCACGGGCCCAGCCGCTCCGCGGCACGCGGGATCCTCCCAGACCAGGGCTCGAACCCGTATCCCCTGCATTAGCAGGCAGATTCTCAACCACTGGCGCCACCAGGGAAGCCCCCTTGCCTTGTTCTTAATCTTACTGAGAAAGCATCTAGTTTCTCACTAATAAATATTATATTAGCTGTAGGTGTTTTGTAAATTCTCATTATTAAGTTGCAATAGTTCCCTTCTGTTTCTAGTTTACTGAACGTTTTTGTCATGAATGAATGCTGGATTTGTCAAATGCTTTTTCTGTATCTATTAATAGGACCATATAGTTTTTCTTCTTTAACCTGTTTATATGATGAATTACACTAGTTGGTTTTCTTATGTTGAACCAGCCTTGTATACCTGGAATAAATCCCACTTGCCCATGGTGTATAATTCTGTTCATACATAGTTGGATTTGATTGACTAATATTTTGTTCAGGAGTT
The DNA here is from genome assembly GCF_965194805.1 of Balaenoptera borealis. Lineage (NCBI taxonomy): Eukaryota > Metazoa > Chordata > Mammalia > Artiodactyla > Balaenopteridae > Balaenoptera > Balaenoptera borealis. The sequence goes on along the minus strand of NW_028122769.1, from coordinate 129,871 downwards.
TTGCAACTATATTCATTTGTCTGAATTTTTCCTTTTTTTGGTAATGCTTTGTATGCTTTTGGTGTTAGGATAATGCTGGTTTCATAGAATGAGTTAGAAAGTATTCATTCTAGTTCTATTTTTAGAGAATAAGCATACATTTTCCCTAAAATATTTGTTAAAATTCACCAGTGAACCAATCTGGCCCTAGTGCTTTCTTTTTGGCAGGTTATTAATTATAGTTTCAAATCCTTTAATAGATACAGGCCTATTGAGATTGTCTGTTTCTCCGTGTGTAATTTTGGTGCTGGAACAACTGGACAGCTACATGCAAAAAAAAAAAAAAAAAGAATCTAGACAAAGACCTTACACTTTTCATATACATTAAATGGATCATAGAACTCAATATAAAATGCAACAGGACTTCATAAAATAAAATAATCATAAAATAAAATGTAATGCCCCCGGTAAGCCTTTTGAGATTCTTAAATCATGTGTTTCTCCCTAATTATGCCTTAATTTCACCTGGTTTATACCTCTGCAATATTTATAAAAGAAATCTTGCATGTTATATGTACATGCCTATCAACTCCATTGGACTGTGACCTCGTTGAGGGCTGGTAGGATGTGTCATTCATCTTCGGTGCCAGTTCAACATTTGTTCTGGTACAAAATAGTAAGTAGAACATATCCTTTGAATTGAACAATGCAGAGTTTTTGTTAATTGAAAATTCAGTTGCACAGGCCTACAATTACTAAACGGTATAGGGACACAAAACTCTTTATAACTAAAACATTCACGAGTCCATTTATGAAATCAGTGTCCTCTCAGCTCTCCTTTGCTCATCGTAGTGGAATTGATCCCCACCCACCAGGTCAGGTGTTTGATTAGTTCTTTTTGATAGGGGAATGGTGCCAATAACCACTAATCAAAACAATTGCAATGAAGTTGATTGCAAGGGAAATAGTCCCATCAAAGGAGTATGATTAGACTTGGTAAAAGAGGGGCAAAGGGAAGGGAGAAGGAAAAGCAGAAGTGTACAAGCAATCTCCCCAAGTAAGGGGGAAGACCAAAAAGAAGGAAGAGTGGGGCAGTGGTGGAGGTTCTCCCCAGGGCTCTCTCCAGGCAGACAGCGGGAACAAGCAGGGCAGGGAGGTGGTGGTGAGTAAGGACACCTCAGTGTTGTAGGTGTAAGGACACCTACAGTATGGAGCTGCAGGCTTAAACTTTCCAGAATAAATCTCAGCTTTGGATAGGAGCCTGTTATCAGACCCACCCTCAAATCACTAGGCACTAACTATCCTATGGAAAAGGGCAGAGTCCCAAATTTTGATTAAAAACAATATATGAGCTTAAAACAAATATAAGCCTACATATTTTTAACAGAGAAACTTAACATATCTACTAGATATTGGGAAATCTGAGCTCTTATGAACCCAAATAAAAGCAGGGAAAAGATAGCAGAGATACTGTTTGAAAGTGACCAGTTTTTTTGGTGTGTATGTCCATGCAGGTAGCCCTTACTTTGTGTGCCCATGGTTTGTTGACTGGTGCACATTGTGCTACTCACAATTGCTCCTTGTCAAAGTATCATTTTCATAAATTAAACTCATGACTCTCATGCAAATGTAAAATGAGTATATGGCACAGATTTAATGAACCCATTAATAAGAGAACTGGCATGATGGTAGTGCTGATTCAAAAGAACTAAATGGGGTAGAAGCTTTTCGAGTAGCTGGAAGAATTCTTAAATAGGATTACTGATTTTAGAGAAAAAATAGCTAATGTTCTGTAGGAAAAATCAGCTAACATTCTGAATTTTGGAAATTGTATTTTCCATCAGAAAGGAATCATTTGCATCCCTGCTGAACGGACATTATTTGTATTGTGATCTGACAGAAATCAAGGTAGCAGTTAACATCAACCCCTTCAGAATTACAGCATACCTTTATCAATAGTAAATAACAAGTTAAACAAAGATGCAAAGGTACATGCCTAGAGATTCAGATAATCCGCAGGCAGGCCTGATAATCAAACCCTAGCATAACTAAGAAAGAACAGGCAAAAGTCCCTTTAGTTTTTTTCAGGCTTTTGGATAATTTTCCTTAACACCATTTTACAAAGGTTTTTCTCTTCCATATCTTACTGATGTCAAGGAGACTAGAATTACTGGGAAGGGTATTCTCAGATATAGTATCAAGTTATCCCATTGTAAAAAATACCAAAAACCAAAAAACTAATCTTGAAGCTATCCACATGATTAAAGAACATCTATACCATGTGGGGGACAATTTTGAGTGAGAGCAGAAACTGCTCTTAGAAAGCATAGTATTAGTGAGTTCTTACAGGCTCCCAGGTAGCTACATCATCAGAGAGAAGGAAGCACCAGAAGAGGTATTTTACCCATGTTTGGTCAATACGAGGGAGTGCAGAATTGCTTTTGACACAGTCTAGAGGCTGACATTGATACCATGCCAGAGACCCGTAAGCATGTTGTGCTTTCTCAAAGGTCTTCTCTGTGAGCTGAGCTGCCTTCGAACTTAGAACATGAATTGTATGGTTTTACCTTGAACAAGATTCTGGAAATAGTTTATAAAATAATATCTGCATATAGGCCTCACCTTGGAGAGAGCTCATGACATTCCTGGGCACTGCAGTGCTACCAGATACCATGAGAAATAGAGGCAGGACAAGAATACCAAGGGAGGGTTGCTCAGCATAGATGACTGATGTGACCATTGTGATGATCTGACCAACTCCAAAGTTCATTCCCATGTCACCACTAAAACATTTTTTCCCCTTCATTGCTGATGTCTGAGAGGAAATTTCTTTCCTCTACCCTCTTAGGTTTATTCTTAGGGGCCTGCAAAGTAAACTGAGAAACGACAGAATAATGGAAGAAAAAACATAAATTATTTTAATTAATATTTTCTGTGCGAAAGAGTCCAACAGGAAGGAAGTGAAACTCAAAGAAGTAGTTAGACTTGGGGGCTTATATTCCATTTTTAAGAAAGGAAAGGGGGTTTGGAGGAAAGTGAGTAGGAAATATATGGGGAACCTGATGGGAGATAAGCGCTATTTTCATAAGGTTTGTTTATGTAGACTCACCTCAGTGCCCATTCTCCACCTTTGGGGACAAGAGTCACTCTCTTCTTCCTGGTTCGTGAGAGGGGGCCCCGGTCTCAGGGAAAATTCATGCCCTGCTTTTAGGGAGAAAAGGGGAGGGAAGATTTCTTCCTGCATCTGCTGATTTTCAGTTGCTTTCAGCTCAAAACCATATTTATGCCAAAGTGGCATATTTTGAGGTGGCATTTTTTTTTTTTTAATTTATTTATTTGTGGCTGTGTTGGGTCTTCGTTTCTGTGCGAGGGCTTTCTCTAGCTGCGGTGAGCGGGGGCCACTCTTCATCGCGGTGCGCGGGCCTCTTATTATCGTGGCCTCTCTTGTTGCGGAGCACAGGCTCCAGACGCGCCGGCTCAGTAGGTGTGGCTCACGGGTCCAGTTGCTCCGCGGCATGTGGGATCTTCCCAGACCAGGGCTCGAACCCGTGTCCCCTGCATTAGCAGGCAGAGTGTCAACCACTGCGCCACCAGGGAAGCCCTCTGATACAATTTTAAGTGAAAATGGTGAGAAAGTGAAGCTGCCAGATGGCAAATATTTAATTTCTGCTCAGTTTTCTTCCATCAGAAATACCCTGTGCTGGGCAGAGACTGAGGTCTAAGTGGTCCTCATTCTTCACGCTCCTGGATTCACCCTCTTTGCCACATGGCTTTTCAGCTCCTTTTACTGAAGAGGCAGAATCTGTTCTCCCGACCCTTGATCCCGAGTTAGGTTATGAGATTTACTTCGGTCAATGGAATGCCAGCTGATGTGACACATGAAGATCAGAACAGACTTGTATTTTTCTGCTTCTTCTCTTAGTTCTGTGCCACCGCGGTGAGAGGTGCCTGGGTTTGTTTGCTGCGCAATGATACACAGTCCAGTCATCTCAGATGGGGCCATTCTCTATCAGCGGACAACAGCCTCCCCAAGGCAGGTGTGCAGGAGACCAGAACACCTGCTGAGCCAAGAGTGTGGTCTTGAGACCCCTGAGCTCAGTAAAGTGGTGTCTGCCACTGAGGTTTCTGGTTGATTCACAGCATGATTATGGCAGTAAATAACGGATATTGCTGCTTATGTTTTTTAACTCCCATTTTTCAGTTACATTTCTCTTTGGAATAGTGTGGTAAAGTAGATGTCAATGGATTCAATGTTTTTCTAGAGTTTCTGTATTCCTTTTTAAAAACAGCTTTGAGATATAATTCACCTACTGTACAATTCACCTACTTAAAGTGTCCAATTCAATTGTTTTTTTTGTATATTCTCAGAGTTGTGCATTCATCTCCACAATCTATTTTATCAATTTTATTGATAAAAAAAATTTTGGAAATTTTATCAATTTCCCAAATAAGAGATCTTTCTTTTTCTAGCCTACAAGTCTCCCATCTCCCACAGCCCCAAGCAAACACTCATCTACTTTCTGTCTCTATAGGTTTGTCCTTTCTGACATTTCATATCAATGGGCTCATATAATATATGGTTCCTTATGACTGACTAATTTCACTCAGAGTATTTTCAAGATTCCTCTACATTGGAGTACTTCATTCATCAGTACTTCAGCCTAAAAAAATATCACTGGAATTATGGAATAAACTTAATCCTTAAGGGTGTATTTTTTTAATTATCCAGCACTATTACAAGTTCTCAGTCTTGTTTTCAATTTAAAAAGACTTTTAATGATAATCATGAAAATGCTTATGGTTGAATTTAGATTCAATTCTGTGCAATAAAATCAAATTGGTTATAACACAATAAAGGCCGTATATGAGAAGCCCATAGCTGATGTCATACTCTGCGCTTTTCCTCTAAGATCAAGAATAAGAGAAAGATGCCCACTCTCGCCACTTTTATTCAACATAGTATTAGAAGTCCTAGTCAGAGTAATTAGGCCAAAAAAAAAAAAAAAAAAAGCAATCAGCAGCACCCAGCTGGAAAGGAAGAAGTAAAATTGTCAATATTTGCAGATGACATGATATTATATATAGAAAACTCTAAAGACTCCACCAAAAAAACAGTTAGAACTAATAAACAACTTTAGTAATGTTGCAGAATACAAAATCAATATACAAAAATTGGTTGCATTTCTATATGCTAGTAATAAAACAATACCACTTACAATTGCATCAAAAGAATAAAATACCTATGAATAAATTTAACCGTGGAGGTGAAAGACCTGTACATTGAAAACTATAAGACACTGATGAAAGTAACTGAAGAAGACACAAATAAATGGAAAGATATTCTGTGGCTCATAGATTAGAAGAATTAATATTGTTAAACTGTCCATACTACCAGAAGCAATCTACAGATTCAATTCAATCCCTATCAAAATTCCAATGGCATTTTACACAGAAACAGAGCAAAAAAATCCTAAAATGTGTAAGGAGCCACAAAACACCCTGAATAACCAAAGCAATCTTAAGAGAGAACAAAGCTGGAAGCATCATGCTTCCTGATTTTAAGTTATATTACAAAACTATGGTATGGTATTGGTATAAAATCAGGCACATGGATGAATGGAGCAGAATAGAGAGCTCAGAAATAAACGCACACATATATGGTCACTTAATTTATCACAAAGGAGCCAAGAATATACAATGGGGAAAGGACAGTCTGTTCAACAAATGGTGTTGGCAAAACTGGACAGCCACATGCAAAAGAATAAAACTAGACTACTACCTTACACCATACAAAAATTAACTCAAAATGGAATAAAGACTTGAATTTAAGACCTGAAATCATAAAACTCCTAGAAGAAAACATATACGGTAAGCTCCTGGACATTGGTCATGGCCATGATTTTTTGGATATGACACCAAAAGCAAAGGCAATAAAAGTAAAAATAAACAAGTGAGACTACATCAAACTAAAAAGCTTTTGTACAGTAAAGGAAACCATCAACAAAATGAAAAGGCAACCAATTGAATGGGAGAAATATTTGCAAATCATGTATCTGATAATGGGCTAATATCTAATATATATAAAGATCTCGCATAACTCAATAGCAAATAAACAATCTAATTAAAAATGGGCAAAGGATCTGAATAGACATTTTTCCAAAGAACACATACAGTTGACCAACAGGTATAGTAAAAGATGTTCAACGTCACTAATCATCAGGGAAATGCAAATCGAAACCACAATGAGATATCACTTCACACCTGTTTGTATGATTATCATCAAAAGATAAGAAATAACAAGTGTTGGCAAGGATGTGGAGAGAAGGAGACACTTGTGCACTCTTGGTGGGAATGTAAATTGGTACAGACAGTATCGAAAATAGCATGGAGTTTCCTCAAAAGATCAAAACTGGGACTACCATATGATCCAGCAATTTCACTTCTGTGTATTTGTACAAAGAAAATGAAAACACTAACTCCAAAAGATATATGCACACCCATGTTTATTACAGAATTATTTACAATAGTTAAGACATGGGAACAACTTCAGTGTTCATTGATGGGTGAATGGCTAAAAAAATGTGATACACACACTGGAATACTAGTGAGCCATTAAGAAAAAGGAAATTTTTCCATTTGTGACAACATGGAGGGACTTCGAGAGCATTATGCTAAGTGAAATAAGTTAGAGAAAGATAACCTATGGTCTCACTTATATGAGTAATCTTAAAAAGAAAAAAAAGGAGCTCATAAATACAGAGAAGAGATAGTTGGTTGCCAGACTGGGGGGATGGGGATGGGGGTGGGAAGTAGGTGACATGAGTGAAGGGGGTTCAAAAGGTACAAATTTCCAGTTATAAAATAAATAAGCCACAGGGATGTAATGTATAGCATGGTGAATATAGTTATTAATACTGTATTGCATATTTACAAGTTGCTGCAAGTAAATCTTAAAAGTTCTCATCACAAGAAGAAAGAAAACAATCTGTGACTGTGTATGATGATTGATGGTAACCAGACTTACTGTGATGTTCATTTTGCAATACACACAAATGTCCAATCATTGAATTGTACACCTGAAACTAATATAGTGTTCTATGTCAATTATACCTCAATAGAAAAATTCTTAGGTCAAGATCAGATGTTGATTTTAATTTTAAATTAGAAAAGGACTTTTAAGGATCCACTCAACTCTGCCTCCCTCTTCCTACCCCAAAGAAGTAAAGAAAAATTGTGACCTTTTATGCCTTTCATAAAATTAGAAATTTTGTTTAAAGGGTATAATATATCTCAATTTAAAAAGTTTAAAAAAAAAAAAGAATTTTTTTTCCTGGACACTCATGTAGTTGATTCTGTGAATTTATCCTTCTTTGTGATATGATAGAAGGAAGTTCTAGAATCTCCCTTTTCTCTATATGTATGCACCTCAGCTGCTGCCATCAGTGGACATGTGTGCAAGATGATATTGGAGACTGTGGTGCTTGAATTGGGTAGAATGCTGGACAGCTGACTCTGCACTTCATTTTAACGTTAAGCCTCTCTGATTCTACTTGTGCCAGAATGTCAGGAAAAGTGTGTTGTTTATGCGCAATCCTGTGAAATGTTTATTAAGCACTTTTGGAAATACCATGCAGTATTGCTTTTATACTTCAAGTTCTTAGTTGTGGTTTGTTCTATCTTAGATACCAGTGTTTGTTAGTCCCCAAAAGTCCTCCTGGGTTGAAATGGGCTGAATTGGAAAGAAATATTATAAGCAGATAAGGTAGGGGGTCTATGGAGAAAGAAAACCAGGCATGGCTTTCTGGACATAAGAGAACACCTATTCATTTAGTACAAGCCATTTTGTGATCTAAGCCTGGCCAGAGTGCTTGCCCTTGAACAGGTCTCAGTAATTAAGGATCTTAAGGGAAAACAAGAATGCTGACTGTTATCGGGCAAGAGAAGTAGCACTAGTAATAATGTATCAGTTGTAAAGACTTCCAGTTCTGTTTCCATGGTAAAGATGAGCCTGAAGCACTCAACCACCAGGTCAGATGGAACCTAAGGGATGATGGCGTTGACCTTTTCTGATCCTCCGGATTTCAATCAACTAAAGCCTGGGCTCTGCCTACCTCCCAAGCCCTTTCATGAATATACATGTACCCTTAGCTTAAAACTTCCCCAGTTTTGCTGTTTGGGGAGACACTGCTTTGGGAAAGATCCCTGGTGCTCTACTTACTTGCTGCAAGTAACAAATCCTTCCTTCTCTCACTCTTTGTCTTGGTTGTGTCTTTTGGCTCGACACCCACCAAGAGGCGAACCTAGTTTTTCGGGTAACAATATGAGGCTGACTATTCTCTAGCTGAGATTTATGTAATTAGATGCATAATCCTTTGGTTGTTAAAACCGGGGCTTCCAAGGGCTAGTTATAGGGAACATAGCTCATCAGAGATAACCTGCAAAGACACCGTGCAGTGTGTTTTTTATCACACATGTGACAATCCTTCTCCCTGCAGTCTGTCTCTCCATAATTGTTCTTCAGGATTTGTTGCCTGGGGGCTTATGGGAAACATGACTCCTAATAGAAATACTATTATATTTTATTCACAGTGTTCTTTCAGAGGATTTAATGATAAATCTGTTCCCATTACAGGAGTAAAGTTAAATGTATTCCCAGATTTAGATAAAACACGCAGAAATAATTTACAGGGAGAAAACTGCTGAATAAAGAAGAAAAATGAATGGAGTCATGTTTTGATCTATGGAGAGCATTGAGAAAGGATTTCATTCGGGTGGGGTGAGTTGATCCTTCCTCTTTTCGGGAGGGAATCCTGAGTGCACAGACTGCTCCCAGGTGAGAAGGAAAACAGATGACTTTGGTCAGGAAATGCCAAGGGTGTAGTTTCACTTAGAATATACTTTCCTAGGCAGCCTGTCTGCACTTACACATATGAGGGTCCACACACTTTTGAACATGGGAAGTTAATTTCTTGTCTTGTGCTGATTTCAAGTTCTCTTTTGTGTTTGGTGTGAACTCTGCAGCCACATACATATATGCGCGTGCGTGATTTGTGGGGTTTGAATCATCACTTATAGAAATGTGCAAGATTAGATCTACACATTTTCTTCACCTTTCCTTTGTTTTGATTTTTTAAAATTTAATTTAATTTTATATTGGAGTATAGCTGATTTACAATATTGTGTTAGTTTCAGTTGTACAGCAAAGTGATTCAGTTATACATATACATGTGTCCATTCTTTTACAGATTCTTTTCCCATATAGATTATGACAGAATGTTGAGTAGAGTTCCCTGTGCTATACAGTAGGTCCTTGTTGATTATCTGTCATCTTTCTTACATAAAAGAGCAAAGGGCTGTGGAAACAGGTCACAGAATGCAGCGGACTGCCCCTGGCCTGCAGGGATTTAGCTTGGAGGCCTTGGCGGTCCCGTTAGGCATCCTTTCTCCTCTGAGCCTGGAGCTCTAGCATCAGCCTACCTGATCCAGCGCCCTGTGGATGAGCATGGTGTTAAGTACTTGACATTCATTTTCTCCTGTAACCCTTGGATCGGTTCTCTGCTGGTAAGACTTCTATTATCTTATGAAACAGACAACGAAGCTGAGGATCACAAATGCTGAGCAGCTGCCGGGGGTCTCACGGGTGGGTACCAACTCCCAGGGCAGCTCTGGGGCTGGTACGTGGAATGCTCAGCAGTTTCCATCCCTTTGTGGGGGTTTCAGACCTGTAATTTCATCATGGCTCTATGACTGGCTATCATCACCATTCTACAAACAAGAAAAGTGAAGCACAAAGCCACGAAGTCTCCAGCGAAAGAAGGCAGCTGGAAAGGGGTAAAACCAGGAGTCGCCTCAGCTGTCTGCTAGCAAGTCCCTGCTTTGGGCCCTGCTTTGCCTGGTCTCTTCAAGCCTCCTCACCTGGGGCTGCCCTTGTCTTGGAAGATCATGTAACAGCCCCAGTGCTGTCCAGTGGTCAATGCTGTGCACTGCACAAGGACATCTGCCTGCAAATCTCAATCCCTTGTGTGCTGTTTCATCTCTGACTTGGAAAATCCATCCTGAATGTCTGCTCAAGTAATTTACTAGCATTGCTGTTTTTGGTTTTAATTGACATCAATTATTGAGGCGCCTTCTAACCCATTTTAAATGGATTTCCCATGAACAACTGAATAGAGTTTTCACAGGTGACAACTTTTCTGTTTCAGAGACCTGAGGGCCAGTGAGAAGGGGTTTCAGAGCTCAGCTGACCTGGTCCAAGTCTGGCTTGCTTTGTGACACATCCATTAAACTCTCTGAGGTTAGTCTGTCTATCCATTAAATGGGCATAGTAACATTTACTTCAAAGGAATGCTGTGACCATTTATTTAGATTACACACACACACACACAGACACACACACACAGACTGTCTGTTGTATAGGCTTTAAAAAATATTAGACACTTAATGTAAATCATTAATTTATATTTGCTTTAAAAATTAGAAATACCATATTCAGGTTCTGGGACATGTATTAGGCACTAGGAAAATGTCTGACTAATAAATGAAGGTCACTCTACCGCTTGTGGCTTTTTTCAAGGTTCTAAATGCACCCTCCGAGCAAGCTTTGCTCAGTGTTTCCCGGGACTGCTGATTGATGGGGTGGGTGGGAAGAGTTCCTGATTCCCAGGGGCCCTGAGTAGGAGTGGAGAAAGCTGGAAAGTTGGGATCAGGATCTACATATTTGGGTCAAATTCTACTTGTAAATTCTGTGGCCTTGCCAAGCTATTTACATTTTCTATTCCTGTTTTTGTTTTTTACCCAGGTTGCAGAATAGAAATAATAAAAACAGCTTTTCTGCTTTGTTCTCAGGCATATAATGCCCTACTCAAGGTTAAAGTTACTTTCATATTCTGATCACTTTGGATGGTGCAAGAATGCCTGGACACTGTTCCTAAGTCTCAGCACATTTGTCATGAGTCTGGTCACAGTTTTAGGAGAGTATTGATCCTAGTGATGCCATGCTCATACCTCCTTCATTTACATCTGCTGGCAGCCTCTTTAGGAAGTAGAGGAGGCCATGTGACTTACCTCAAGGTCATGGATCTTGAAATCCTTCTTCCTCCATGGGCCATCAGGCCTCTATCTGTATACTCTGAAACAATTTATCTATTTATCTGCCTATCTATCTATCCATTTATTTATTTATTTAAGATGCCTTTTAGATTCCATCATTTTTCAATATGAACTTTTGGGTAATTGTATTAAAGAATTTGAATGGAAAGGAATACACATACAGTATATAGAAGTTGATTCAAAACTCTTCATTCTTCAATTAAGTCTATTCAATTTACCTACTTAACATAAGGTCACTTCCCTGATGATATTTGGAGTAAGATTCCTTCTCCCAGGATGCCAGTTTTTAGTTTTATATATCTGCTGACCACAATTCTCAAATCTCCAAGTAGGAATATACATAATAAAATGCTGACATTATAGTAGAAGTCGGGTCGGTGTTTTAATTAATTATTTTTTAATTTTAATTTTTTCCAGCTTTACTGAGATGTATTTTGACACATAACACTGTATATATAACCGTATATATTTCGAAATGATTACCATAATAAGGTTCTTTAGGTTTTTATTTTTAAATATGAATCATTAAATGAGTTGGGAAAACAAAAGCAGTCTTTTTTACAACAGTTCTCAGTACATGTAAATATTTTCTTCAAACCGGGTTAGTTACTTGTCCTAACTTCTTTTCAACCAAAAAAAAAGAAACTCACATTTTTCCTAGCATCAGTGTTAATGCTCAAGCATCATCAGCCTGGTGAAGCTCGGTCTCAGACTGAAGTCCACTGAACTGCTCAGCTGTTCAGAGTGGGAAACCTGCCGGTGAAGGACCTAGGACCGCGGATTCGGATTCAGATTCGGATTCGGAGCGAGCGCAGGTTGAAGACCTTCACCGACTTGACTCGCACTTCCTCCCGCCACCGCCAGGCTCGCCCGGGACGCGTGGAGCTCGCAGCGCGGTGGGAGCGGGTGGGGGTGGGGTGGGGGTGTGGCTGCAGGTTGGGGCTCCCGCCCCGCCGGCTGCGCGGGTTCGCCGAGCCCGGAGGAGGGAGCGCTAGCTACCCCGAGCGGGAGGGAGCTTGCAGACTCCGGCTCAGAGCAGCTGTCTGGACACCTTGGGTTTTGGGGTGGGGAGCCCCGGCGACTGTGAACATGGACTCCGCCGCGGGAGCCTGTCTCAGGATGCTCTTTCTTTTGTCTGCCCAGCCCTGGAGTACATTAGCAGCAGGGAATACTTGTGAGTACAGCAAATCTTTTAAAACTTATACTGTCAACTGAGAATTAGTGTTTTTTTAAAAAAATAATTGAATTTTACAAATGGAATCACTGGTCTGCTTCTGAAAATGAGGCATTTAAAAAACATCGCAAAGTCCCAACGCTTGGATAGGATGGTTTACAATGGTTTTTCCACTTGTCAAGTCTGTAATACACAAAGCCTGTTTTGACTTGTCTGTGAGCTGAATTTTGTCTGTGTGCTGTTGTTTTGAATATTCATTGAGAAAGCTCAAGTTCTAGTAAAAGCTAAAATTAGCATGAGACTATTGAGGCGGAGAGAGACCTGAGAGAGAGAATAGCAGGAGATGAGGAGAGAAGAGCATGCCAATATGTCATTTATTTCTTTTTATTATGAATACATTTTGGAGGATTTATGTCAGAAAGGAAATCGTTGGCCGACCTGGCCGGGTCCTGCATTAGCGTAGATGTTTGCAGTCGGCGCCCTGCGGAATCGGGTAGCAAGAAGTCGGGCGCTGCAGCGGCGGGCAGGCTCCGCAGCAGAGCCCAGGCGGCAAACCTGGTGAGTCCGCAGAATTACGAGAAGGATCGACCCCTCAGAATTAGAAGGCTTTTGCTTACAGGAAAAACATACCCTGCCATTCAGGTTCATTTGCAAGTGCACATGCTTGTATATCGTGATGTGCTGTGTTTCTCGTTTTGTTGGTTCAGTGAAGATGTGTTAACCTCTCAGTTCTGGACTGGCAATGTGAGTCTGATCTAAAGATGCTAGCCAAATTGATTCAGCCGACCTCAAGGCATTTTAATCTGGAAATCGGAAAAAGTTTTCGAAGTGTTATTCAGATTGAAATCTCCATCATAGGGCTTTTCTTTCCTTGAGGGATTGGAAGAAAGCCCCCTTAGTCCTACATCCACACCCCATCCCCCTCAAGAATTTTTTTTAAATCAGGTTGTAGGGAGTAAGGCAAGCTATTATGCATTTCAAGAAAGTGCTAGTAGGCATGTTAGAAACCGACCTTGCTGCTGGGGGTGGGGTGGGCTGGGGAACTCTGCCCTTACCAGGAAGTTTGTGCTAAAGTGAAAAGCATTTTATACAAATAGTTACCCTTCCAGCATTCATCCATATATGCCCCGAGGCTGTGATAAGTTTGTGTTGTCATCATTTAGTATCAGCTCATTTAATGCCATATTATATGAGTCACTCCTGAAAATGAGCCTTAGTCTCCTTTAAGAAAATACTGCCCCGTGTTTCAGACAGAATTTTAATTTAGCTTTGGGCACAATTGCCATGAATTAATTACAATGGGGGCATTTACATGAAATCCTTAGGTCCTGCAGTAAAGCATTTATCACTTTGCTAAGAAATTAAAAATGTAGTACTAAATGATTTGCTAGTATAAAAGAATTGTAGAATAATTTAACATAGTACACTGAGGTGCAATTAAAAAGTCACCAGAGGTCACTCTTACTTAAAGGAAACATGGCTTCAAAAATCCTTCCCTTATAAGAGAAGCAGAGTGCTGTGCTGCCTTTCTTGTCTCCTTAGTTGTGATTACAGGATATTGCAAGATCGGTTATTTTGATATTTCTTTATTTTCTGTTTGTATTTTATTCCCTGAAATCCACAGAGGTATCATGTGCTTCATACTGAGCATCTTTTTTAAGAGTCACATGCTCTGAGGTGCTCCATGTCTGAATATCCAGGCAGATAGCCTTTTCTGAATTGAATATATCTCTAGGCTCAGTTCGTCTGGGTCTCTGGCTGAGTCTTCAAATGTCAATGCTAGTTTTCACTTTTCAGCCTCTGTTTTATTTAGATGTGTTTAGTACTCTGATGAAAAGTTCAGTAAGTTAAAAGTACCTATGTAAATTTGCATGGCTAAGAACATTTTAGATACTATAGAGTCCTTGATCACTGCAAAGATGGCTACTATAGTTGTTCAAGTGTCAAGTATATATTTAAATGTCTTTGCAGACTTAAAGATTCATAGAGGGTACACAAACCGTTTGATAATTGCTTGCTAATCTCATTTGACAGTATCCTTTGTAGCAGTAGAAGTAATGGTGAATGAATCTTATTATACTCTAGATTAGCTAATTTGACCAATTGGATTTTTCCTTAACTCTCGAATATTTGGGAGGTGTTTGTTTGTATGTGTAGATGTATATACAAGCAAGGTATTTCAAACCCATATTTGAAATTTGTTACTACATAAATCAAGGTAGAGGGTTCTTTTAGTCCTGTCCCATCATTTGAGAAATTCTAAAGAGGAGTTTGCCAGCAGGATGGGATTTAGGCTACCAACACCAGCATTTGCTCAAGTCTTTTGATCGCTAACCTTTTATTCCTAAGAAGTGTTTTAAGAACTCAAGTAATCTTTGCAGACAAGACTTTAAAACTAACAAAAATGAAATATTCTTAAGCCCTGATAAAATAATGAGAACTGTATGTAAATTTTTAAAAAGGTAAAGATCTTCTCCCCAAAAGGATACAGTGACATTTTTCCTCTATTTACAACTGGTTCTCAGTAGTAAATTAGTCAGACGGGGGGCGGGGGGGGGGTCAACCTGGGTGAGGTTCTGGCATAAGACATACTCTCATACAGGACTTGGTTGAAACATTTGACATCTCAGAAATTATCCATGTTTTGACATGAATCTTTATAATTAATGGGAAATTTTAAGTCAGGAGGAGTCTACACAGGGCGAGAGTAATGTTTCTAAATAGCCAAAAACATGGGCTTTTTTTTTTTTACTCTTATTCTCTGTCTTTTTGAAGATAAAACAAGTTGAATGGACAGCATCCTCTAGGACCTGATATTTAAAAATTGTGCATCTCTGCTTGGTCTGCCTTCTAGAACTCTTTGTATTTAGTCAAGATGAAAGTGTTAATCTAATGGAGTTATCCTCTTAAATGGAATGCAAGAGGAAGTTAGAATATAGATTCCAAGTTAGAGCCCTGTTTTCCAGAAGTTGTTGTGCAGACAGTGGTTGGTTTGCTCACTTCCTACCATGAGCCACAAGTGGAAGAGGGCAGTAGCTCTCTGTTTTAGGATTATCCCTGTGAATCTACTATTTGTTTATGAACTTTCAGATCTTTTTGGGGGGGGGGGAGGAAGAAGAGATATAATCTGAATAAGAAAATGTCAGTATTTTGATTGCATATTTAGTATTGTAAATCTGTCTCCTGGATCGCATGTCACTTTGAGGAGTAATGTTCACTCTTTCCCGATTAAGGAACAACACAATTGGAAGTTAATTTACAGCTGAATTATTTCCCCCATATAAGTAAAGTACCAGCTATAGCTAGTAGCTGCTGTCCTCCCTAACTCTACTCCCCAGTGAAAAGAAAAAGGACTGAAGTCTCTGAAAAGGACTGAAGCCAGTGTTAGACATTTCAGCCGCTGTTGATGGTGATTATTTGACGTAAAGGATGATATTTATAGACCCAGGGGTTCAATTTAGTGAGTGTTACACACTCATCCGCACCTTGTTAAATCTCAGTACTTGTAATTTTCTCTAGAAGTCTTCTTTTGTTTCCTTCCCCTGTCAAAAGTGCCCTTCTTGTTGTGAGAATAAAAGATGTATTTCTGGCCCACTCCAGGTGGGGCACACAACTTGAATCACTGTTCTAGGAGTGGTAATCAGGATTTGTTTTTATCCAACAATGTCTCCTCCCTGTTATGTCCTGCATATGTATGAGAGATCTCTGCCCTTGGTTGGGGGAGCAGATCAAGCCCATTTTGTTGGCCAGCATGGGAGACAAACATGTGCTCTTCATGTAATACCTAGTGCTTGATCTAGGCAAATATATTAGCACCTCAATTTGAAGATTTGTATCAGATTTGAATCCTTTCTTCACTGGAGCAATGGCTCCTTATGTGCTAAAGTGTTACTGTATCATCTTTAATGAAAGTTTATTAATATGATCCTCTAATAGATATTATCACACAATATTATTCTTTGAAAAGAAAAATAACATACACAGTATAATAGTGAGACACTTGTTGTATAAATTATCCTAACCCAATAACATGATTAACCTTAAGAATTTGGTATAAAAATACATGAATTGCAGAATGGAGGAACTGAACATAATGCTACAACTGCTAAGAAGTATAAAATCGTGAGAATTGATTTAAGTGAATGTCTAATAGTGTGTTTATCCAATGTCTCTTCTCAAGGGTATTGTTTGTCAGAACTCCTGTCATTTCAATGGGCACAGATTCTTTGTAATTATTTGCTAAGTGTCATCAACATATTCTATTGCTATGTGAGCACAGTCAATCTCAAGTAATGCCATGTGTGCTAAGACAATACAGTCCATAAAGAAGTTTTCACCTTGGGTAATATGGACTAAAATCCTGCTACTGTTTTAATTGGTGCAGGCTTCTTTTTGTCTCAATAGTGTGCTTAGTGGTTTTCTAGAGTGAGTCGAATCCTCCAAGTTAATCAGGATTATCCTTGTGAATCTACTGTTTCTTTACGAATTTTCAGATCTTTGGGGAGGAAGAAGAGATATAATCTGAATAAGAAAATGTCAGTATTTTGGTTGATATTTAGATTGAATTACTTATGTCTACCTATTTCTGAAAGGCATTAGACCATATGTAATATGTTCCTTGGTTTAGGGAGGGAGCCTATCAGAAGATGTGCCCCTAGAGCAGGTGAATGGGGAATCCATTCGTGATTCAGTGAAACCTGTTGGGGAAAATGAGCATAGAATATGGAGAGAGGTATTTAGTAAGCACTGGAGCTTGGACTTGTTGGAAAGAGTCTTCAACAAACGGGTAAACGGACCGTTTTTTTTTTAAAATCATATTTGAATAAACTTCCCAGAAATACTGAGGTCAGAATATGTTTGAAAACTTCGGGAAAACAACAACATTTTTTTCTCCAAAAAAACTTACAAAGTCCATGTGACTATCAACACAGAGTGACAGGCAAGGCTAGAGCTGTGAGGGTCCTGAAGCTTATGCAACTGGGGGAGACTCTTTAAGCAAACAAACAAAATGACCCTAAAGCCACATTATCAGTGGCCCTCCCACGCCTGAAAGCCTGTTCTGGGGAGAAGACTGGAGCTCAAGAATGTCTGCTCCTTTGAGTTGATTTGGAAAAAAAACCCCAAATCATTCAAGAGTACTAAATAAAGGACATATTCACTGACAAAAATCTCAATTAACTGAGCAAATTTGAATTTGAATTTTTCCCTTTAAATCAAAATCAGAATTTGAATACAAAAGTATACTTATAAAAGTATAAAAGAGTTCAAACAATTTGGAATGAATAGATCCAGGGTTTACCTGCAATTCTAATTCTAATCCTGAAAAACAAATATGAAATTAACCTCTGGATCTTCTTCCCACTTAACTTTTCAGAGCCTTTAAAGGCTTGGCTTCAACATACAGAGTTCTTCAGAGTAACTTCCAAAGTGTCCCCACTCAGTCTGCCTACCTGGGGCCCGTTGCGGTGCTGATTGCTATAGGCTCTGTTGCATCATATTGAATAACTTTTAAAAACTGAATTATTTATGTCTACCTATTTCTGAGAGGCAGGAAACCATATGTAATACGTTCCTTCAAAATATCATACTTGTTTTTTCCAGTTTGAGTTCTATGGCATAAGGTTAAAATCTGTGTGCTAATTAAAGTTATACACAACTTGTAAATACTGTAAAAACTAACACAACATTGTAAATCAACTAGACTCCAATGTAAAATAAAAAGTTAAAAAAAGAGAGGGTATGATAGAGTGACCTTTTGACATTATGCAGGAACATTGTTTAATAGGCCCACATGATTGTTTAATTACCTAGAAGAATGCACCCATGTCTGACTTGGTCATTTACCATTTGATAGGAGTTTAGACGCTGAAATTGATGATTTCTTTTTTTTTTTTTTCAGGTACATATGGTAACTACAAAGGTTTTATTGCCCTGTAGGACATTGATCAGTGTTTTTGTAACCTAGCAATCTCATTCTAATGTTCTTCTATAAATGCCTGTAAATTCCTAGTTTCTCAAAATGCTCTTTTACTGGATTAGTCATTAATGAGTTTATGATTCTTTGGCATGCATTTGTTCTATATTTGTACGTGTTGTGTTTTTAACTTTTTGAAAATAATGCTTTGACATAGAGATTGCACATGTCTGGTAGGTGTACACATAACCTTGTGTGATAATACATGTGCTTAGTTTGAGCGTTGCTTTACAATAAATTTCCTTTCTGGTTCATTAGAAACTTGACTTTTCAATAATAATATAGGGAGTCTGGCTCGCCATAAAAAATAAAAATATTCTCCTTAGTTTCTAGGTAATGGGTATTTTCAGTGTACTGATTTGAAATAGAATTGAAACATAAAGTACTTGAAATTTTGAGTAGTTTAAAGTTAGAAACTATATAATTTTTATTTCAATATATGCCCGTTTAATGGACCAGTTTAAAAAAGAAACCTCCCTCCAAGGCTGTTAATCACAAATGAAAAAATGATATATTTTATCTAGGCTATGGCTTTTATTAAGTTTTTACTCGGTAGTACATCAGGAAAAGATACTCATGGAGGATGTGCTAGTTATAGCTAACTCATGGAGAGAAACTTGAAAAAAGTTTGTTTTTTAAACTGGCAAATATGATCCTTTCGGATGAGTCATTTTAGGGATATGGTAAATGGTGTATCAGATATTTAAATTTATGTGTTCCTAAGTTGTATCACCTGTGGTTCCATCTCTGGCCTTAGTGGCTGTCACCTGTGGAGAAGGAATTTTTATGCCACGTGTTCACTGGACCACTGTGGGAGGAAGGGGCTGGTGAACCTTGTTTGGCATCAGTGGCAGTTTCGATAACCTCAGAAGCCACTTAACGCTGTGGCGTAGACCTAGGGTCCCCACATGCTCGTTTCAGTAGCGTCTCATTACTTGGGGTGTTCGAGACCCAACAGAGGGTTTCTCTGGAGCTTAGGAGCAAGCAGTGACATTGCTGCTTGGATGATGCAGGAGCGACCTGCTGCCTTGAGACATAAGACCAGGTGCCACCTGCAGTTCTCAAGGTGGTAATTAGTTTTTATTTTAACATTTCTAAATCCTCAGGCAGCCAAAGAGCTTGCTAAAGTTTAGCTAAATACACTCTTCCTCGGAGTGGTGAATTGGTGGGAGAAGTGGCAGAATGAACCATGTGTGTGTACGTATGTTTGTGTGTCTTAAGGGAGGCTGGTTGGGTAGAGAGACCTGCTGAAGGAATTAAAAACCACTGTCAATAGTTGTAAGAGAGGCACAGATTGGATTAGGTGACGATCCAGTTACGTGGGATTGAGCTATTTCTTACTTGTTACCATGCAGAACGGATATTCTCCACTTTGGATTTCTGAGCATGTGAGCAATCAGGAAATACAAAGCCATCTGCCCTGACCCAGTTGAAGCCCAGTTGAAACTATTGGCTTCACGTGTCGGAGGGGTTTTGTGTTCTAGGATATTGCTGTGCCGCCACCGTTAGAACCAGCAGCACTTAACCTGCCTCTGAGGCCTTGCCAGGTCCTGGTTCCTGTTACTACAGTTCTAAGGAATGGCTGGTAGGCTTTTGATTTAAAGGCGGGTAGATATAATAAAGGGAATCTGATTAGCATGCGAAAATAATTAAGTAATTTGATTCAGGTCAAAGAAAGTAATTTTCATATAAACTTCTATTATGGAAGAAAATATTTTAAGAACTGTTAACTATTTTAATGTCTCAGATTTGGCTGATGTAAGAAAAATAATATGTTTCTATAGACATCTGTTCAAATGTTTGGAGATTATCAAAATTAAGGATTTGTCATATAGCTTTACGTTTGCTGTGTCTTTGATGATTAGAAACTTGAGAATAAGGACATTGCTATACACTAAAAGTATAATAATACAACATAAAAAGAAAAATATAGCTGTGTAAAGTCATCAAGCTGGCTAGCTGCTGTGTGTCTGTGATTCTTAGGCTTCTCTGCAACGTTGTGTTAATTCATGGAAGTTTTCTTTTTTTAATTAATTAATTCATTCATTCATTAATTTTTGGCTGTGTTGGGTCTTCATGGCGGCACTGAGGCTACGGGCTTTCTCTAGTTGCGACCAGCGTGGGTTACTCTTTGTTGTGGTGCGCGGACTTCTCATTGAGGTGCCTTCTCTTGTTTCGGAGCATGGGCTCTAGGCGCAAGGGCTTCAGTAGTTGTGGTGCGTGGGCTTAGTTGCTCGGCGGCATGTGGGATCTTCCTGGACTAGGGATCGAACCCGTGTTCCCTGTATTGGCAGGCGGACTCTTAACCACTACTCCACCAGGGAAGTCTCGATTCACAGAAGTTCTGATAAGAAAACCTGTGAGCCTTGACATTTCAGAGCACATCCTTTTCTATGGTGTGAACCATGCCGTCATTGCGAGGGGTTAAAAAAATTGGGGGACTGAAAGAGGATATGTTGACTAGAGTTTATTTAAGGTATGTATAAGAGAGTTTAAGGGAGCAAACGCCAAATTACTCTTTGCTTTCTTAAAGTGACAAGGAACATTTCTGAAAAATATTTTTTCGGGCATAGAACACAGTAGAATTGACAGATCTCAGAGTCAATTACCTATTAGAGGTAAGTCAAATGATCTATTTTGAACTATGGTACAAGGTTAACAAACATAATATTGATTTTCCAGATTATAAGAATAAATTTTGGATCATAATTATTTACTATTCTTTTGTCATGATGAACTACTGATCTATTTTAAGAAACCTGAAAACCTGATCGTTGGGAGATTTGCATCGCTATGGACTGATTTCACTTGTTCTTCTTCTAAGTGATAGGATTCATTTGTTGGAAGATAGGCTGCATGTTTGCCTAGGGAAATTTCCTTTTCCTCATGAATATTGCTGCAAGGTGAAGCAGGAGTGGGGAGATACATCCTGCAGGCTATTGCACATTTGAGCATGAAAAGGACATATGTTGTATCTTAATCACCATCCCAGTTCCCTAGGGATGAGACTGGCTTACCCACCCTCCCAAGGCCTCCTTGCCAACCCCCAGCATCAACATGCCCAGAGCCTTCATGAGCATCTTCTTCCATTTTCTTAGATGGAGGTGATGCCGAATGACTTCCTGGGTTGACTTGCGTGGATTTGGCCAGCCAAAGAGGTGTCCTTCCTCCTTCACTACTTCCTGTGGGATCCATCCCCCTGAGGTCTTCCACTGTTATTCCATTTCCCAGGTGTAAGAGGGACTGAAGTGGGAGGATGGCAGTGAGAATGAAAAAGTGACACTGCACACAAAGAACACTTTCAGGACTTAATGGTTGTTTGATTCTATGTGGAGTAATAAGAAATGGGAGTGTGAAGGACTGGGGTATTGGCAAGTGACTTCAACAAAACGGGGAATTGTTGGTTCACATCATTGCATTTCAGGCAAGGTTAGGTCCAGATGAAGCTGTGCCATCAGGATCAGCCTCTCTTCATGTTTCTGCTCTGTCTTCCCAGTGTGAGCTTGATGCTCAGGCAGGAATCTGCTTGGTAGCTCCATGTCCAAGGTCGACCTTCCTAATCACAGTGATAGAGAGAATGCTTTCCTCTATTTGGACTTTGGTCCTTATTACCCTGAAGCACTAAGCATGTATTTATTTGTTTATTCCCTCAACTCAAGCTCCAAGAAAGCAGAGACTTCCTCTTTCTTTTTTGTTGTTATTCCTACTTCCTAATCCCCAGAGCACAGGGATGGTCCTGGAAGACAGTGGGTTCTCAATACATATTTGTTGGATAAGTAAAAAGGTGAATGATTCTCTTTCCCCAAACATCCAGCAAGATCCCCAGATCTGACTTCCACTGTTTTGTCTGTGTTGTGACTGCTCTTATCCAGCTACTGTGACAGGAAAGGTTGGCCCTCATGACCAGTGGTGGAGCCAGGAAGTGATCGCAACTTGATCCTTGACCAGGTGCTTTGACTGCATCACTTTGACAAGAAAGCAAAATGCACAATCCATTTAGGTAATGAGTTTAACATCTATTATGAAAAGCACTAGCTTTCAGGCTCTTACTGGCTTCATAGAACAGATGCTTGGTTACATGTCTCCCTCCTTAATCAGATTTTAAACTTCCTGAAAACACAATCGCGCTTCTTTGTTCCTGCAGTGCTTTGCTGATGGTACTCAGTAAGTACCAAATAAATGGAGAAAGTAATATATTTTAAATATGCTACCTTGAAAGTATATAGAATATCTGCAGAATCCCCCTGTGTATTTTATAATCATTTTTTAGGTGGCCTAATAAAAATGAATTTTTATGTGACTATCCCTGAGCTCTCTACTAGCCAACTGATTTGTTCATGGAAAGATCCATTGGCTGATTTTGAGTGTTTTGTTTTCTTCCAGTAGGAAAATGCCTGACTTAACTACTGGCCCAAGGCTTTGATAAAAAGCATGGTGCCTGTTCTAAAAGTTGCTGGGAAGCCCTGAGGGAGAGCTTGAAAAGGCCAGGTGTCAGGGGAACTACCAAAGACCAACAAGCAGCAAAGAGGAGGCCTTCTGGCAGGTATTATTAGGCAAGATGACTGTTATCTAGGGAGCTCTTGATCAAGTCTGATCACAGCAAGGCTCCATATTCAGGAGGAGCCTGAAACAGAGGTGCCTGGGGGCAGTGTGTAATTGGCATTCTCCACAAGCCTGGTTCACAGTGTCTACCTGATACTGGAAGCAGCATCTAATCCAGGTGGGAAAGGCTCACTGCACATCAGGGCAGAGGGCCTGCAGGTGCACAGGTGGCCATTGCACTTCAGTGTAGGTGTCCAGTTGTCTCCTTGACACCCATGAGGCTAAATTCATTTGGGTCACAGCTGCCTCTGGGAGTGAGAACCATGGACTCTGTGTCCAGTAACCTGCAACATCAAGTGGAAGCTCCCATTGTGCTTGCAGACTTGACCCCCTGGTCTAGGGTGAGGCATTTCTGAGTCTGTTTATGGCTGGCCATTATTGTCAACAAAACCTGTTACTATCTTTGAGAAGTTTTATGACTAGCTAGCTCAAAGGCATGACAAAATGCACATGCTATCACTTAAAGACTACCTCTATTTTCAAACAAAGATCGTTCGTATTTTCAGAATTACATAGAAGGGCCCAGTGGAGGTGTATAAATGAAGATGATTCCAGCAGCACTCCTTCAAACAGCATAAAACTATAAAATTCAACAAGATGTACTAACATAATGAGTCACACTTTCAGATAGGCAGTGGAGTGGAGTGGTTATGAAAGGAATGTTTGGATTAGGTTTCTGCTTCCACTGATTAATGCCAGCTGTGTGACCCTGGGTAATTTGCTTATCCTTTCTGTGTCTCAGTTTCCTTGTCTCCAAAAATATAAGTAATAATTATAACCCATCTCATAGACTTGTTATGAAGATTAAATTAATTAATATATATAAATAATGCCTGGAACATAGTAAGTCCTCAGTGAATTTTAGCCATTACTATTGCTCCTGTTGATCTCAAGTGTAAAATCAGAAATGTGACTTTGGTCCATGACTTTGGGTAGAATAATCAGATAAGCAATTTTAGAGAAAGGCATTTATACTGGGTATTTCCATTATTCAAAGTATTATCACTAATACTGCAAGATTAAGACAATATTACAAAAGAAGAATATTTAAAAATAAGTTTATGTCATGGAATTAGAAACTCTAACAGTACATTGATATGTTTCAGCTTTCTGTAATATTATATCTCTCTAAGCAATAAAGCTTTTCAGATTAAGCTATTTGGATTAAATTGTCACTAGCAACTTTGACTTCTTTCGGTTTTATATATTTTTCCATTAGCTGAAAAGGACTCCCCAGATCAAGACAATATGCTCCTGAAACATATACTGCTTGTTATCTGGCTGTTTTTTATGAAGTCTTCTAAGACATATAGTATCTGACCATCAATATGGGTTGTTTGACATTTATGATAGTGAAATGAGTTTTAGTGTCCAAGTCAAACATATCTTGTATGCTTTGCAATGTCATCTCACTTAGAATGGGTATGAAAACTTTGGTGTGGATCCTTGGAAAGAGAGCATTACTGTTTGATTGTGAAAGGTTAGGTTTAGCCCCATCTCTTGAATTTTCTCATGTCCCCTTTTCTTCAGTCATCCCATCACTGACTTATTCAAACCTTCTAAATCTCTGGCATTTACTATTGTTGTCTTCATGATTTTCCTGTCTCTACCTCACCTCCTTCTGATCCATTTGCTATTCTGCTGCCAGAATAATCTTTCTAAAGACCACTTACCTGATGATCTTGCTTTTCTGGGTAAAGATTTTCGAATCTTCCCTCACATCACACACACACACACACACACACACACACACACACACATTTATTCCTTGAAAGGTCCCGTCCCTTCACTACTGTTCCTAGTCCCTCCTTTAACTGACCCTAAACTACAACCACCACCTAGCTACACTGGCATTCTTCCATCAGGACTTTCAGTTACCCCTCCCTCTACTTCTGGCACTTTCTCTCCATGTCTTGTCTTCCTGTTGAATATAGTCATCTAGGCTCTTACAGATCCATTTCCAGGAAACATATGCTCACAATAAAAATAAAAACATAAAATGGAAGAGGAAGAATCATCAGAAATAATAAACTACAGAATTAGACCAAAATAAATGTATATATTGAAATAGATTTAGGATATAAAATTTGTTTTATATGTATAAAGAAATAAAAGAGTAGAAGAATGGAAAGAATAAGAGACTATCAAAATGATCAAGTAGAATTGAAAAAGAGTAGTATTGAGAAATGAAAAATGTAATCACTGAAATAAAGAATTTAGTGAATGCTGAAACAGCAGATTAGACACAGGTGAAGAGAGACTCAACAAATTAGAAGACACATTTGAAATAAATAACCAGCATGCAGCACAGAGAGATGAAGAGATGGAAAATATGAAAGCCAGGTTAGGGGACAGGGTAAAGCGATTGATTTTTGTATCTGATCTGAGTTCTAGAAGGAAGAGCATGTGGGAAAAAGAAATACTTAAGAGATAATCTATGGGAATTGCCCAGAATTGAAGAGAGTCACCAATGTTTAGATTCAGGAAACCTCTCAAATCCCTAGTGATACAAAGGAAAATAAATTCCCACCCAAAACAACACTTTATATTGGAACTGTAGAACACCAGAATCAAGAGATGTTAAAAGCAGATAAAAGATAAGTATAACAAATAAACAAACAAAATCAGAGACAAGAACTGTTAAAGTTCTGAGAGGGAATAATTACCAACCAAGAATTGTAGACTCATTGACCTTCTCTTTCTTTCTCTTTGAAGAATGAAGGTAAGATAAAGCCATTCACAGAAATATAAAATCAAAGAGCATTTAAGGCCAATTAACCTTCACTAAAGAAGTGTTAATGGATATACTTAGCAAGAAAGAAAATTATTACAGAGGTCAGTTATGAGTACTTATAATCTAGTAGCTAGAAACAAATGGCAGGTCCTCAGGTAGAATCACATATTTGAACAGTAATAAAGCTGTTTGTACAACAACATCTTTATGAAGTTGATGGAATTCAAAGGAAGAAGACAAGATAAATCTAAGTGAACAATTGAAAATATAGTTGGAAAAGGCTTACCAGACTTAAAGCATTCTAAGGTCCCTGCATTATTTTGTTTAATTTTAGGCTTTGTTAAATTGTTCAGCAGAATGCAGTGTAAAATTTTAAGGATGACCACTTAAAGAAGAGTAATAAGACATATACATTTCAAACCAGTAGGAAAAATGGAATGGGATGGGGGTAGATTTCAGTCTGTTCAACAGAAAGCAAGAAGAGAGGGGAGGAGAAAATAACTGAGAAAAATAGACAAGCATAAAATAGAATAAAGTGAAGTGATAAGGATATAGAGATTTGAATAAATTATTTCCAACTTTGATTTTAAGGATATATATATAACAGAAAATATTATGCAGGCTTTTCAATTACATGTGGAATATTGACATTTTTACTTAACCATAAAACCAGTTTCAATAAATTTAAAAGAATTAGTAACATAAAAATAAAATTTCTTAAAACTGAAAAGCAATAATGTATCTCACTTATAAAAGCTCATATTGTGCTGAGTTAGATGAATGGAAAACAATAATTTAAAAAAAATACCTAGAAACATGGTCACATTTTAAACCACCAAAAATAATGATATAAACTTATTTGCTATAATGGAATGAGAGCTAGTTTAACTTCAGCAGAGCTGTAATACAAGAAGCAAAAAGAAATATAGAAACAAGTATAAGTTGTGAAGGAAAATAACTTTTTTAAGAGAAACTATTATTTAAACCATCGTAAAACATGAGTGGAGAGGATGAAGAGGGAGACTAAAATCTTGCTAATGTTCTTTGAGACATAAGTAGAATTTAACCATGGACATTGTTTAAAAATTGAGATAAAGTATTGCGTTATAAATAGAAGGATGATCAGTAGAAAATAAATTAAATGTGATATTTTGTGTGCTTTTCAAAATCATGAAACTGATTTTCCTCCTCAGAAAAAGTCCTGTTTTCTGTTTCATGTTTTAATATGATTGCATGTTTTTTCATTCATTGTTCTTTCATCTGATAGTGAGAATATTCTTGGTTAAACAGTGAAAGTTTGTTTGTACTTTAGAATAGGTGTATGAGGCTGTTTAAGCATGTGGATTTTTTTACCCAATCTATTTTTTTTATAGACTACTGTTGGCTTGCGGAAGCAGACCTGTGAAAACTGTTAAGGATGATGAGTAGCACCACTGGGTGGATTTGGGTGACACAATATAATTCATGTTCTTAACATCTTACTATTATTATACATAGAAACTTTCACCAATTATTGTTGCTGATAAATAACTGAAACATTTTCCTGTAAGTGATTAAAATATTTGTCGATTTCTCAGATTTTTAAATAGAATGAAATTGGATCTTATCATGAATTTTCTATAAAAATCTGGAGTTCCTTTTAGGTTAACAGATTTGTATCTTTTATAAACTAATTTTAAGTTCTATAATCTTATATAATGCTTATATGTAGTCTTATGTATAATATACATATAGTCAGGTTTACGAAAGAGAAGGCCATTTCCATACCTGGTATAATTCAACAAATTCTGTGAATTTTTAATTTCCACTTGCTGTGGAATTAAAATGTTTCACCTTCTATTTGACATGAGTGCTGTACACCAGCACAGTTTGGAAGTTTTGTACAGAAAGAGAAAAAAACACCCTCTTCAGAAAAATTTTTAAAGAAATGTTTAGCTGTACCTTGTGAAAATAATACCAAATAGCTATTTTATCTTTTTTTTTTTTTTTGAAATATGGACATTTTTTTTATCATCTTTTTTGGAGTATAATTGCTTTACAATGGTGTGTTAGCTTCTGCTTTATAACAAAGTGAATCAGCTATACGTATACATATATCCCCACATCCCCCATATCTCTTCCCTCTTGCGTCTCCCTCCCTCCCACCCTCCCTATCCTACTCCTCTAGGTGGTCACAAAGCACTGAGCTGATCTCCCTGTGCTATGCGGCTGCTTCCCACCAGCTATCGGTTTTACATTTGGTAGTGTATATATGTCCACGCCACTCTCACATTGTCCCAGCTTACCCTTCCCCCTCCCCGTATCCTCAAGTCCATTCTCTAGTAGGTCTGCGTCTTTTTTCCTGTCTTGACCCTAGGTTCTTCATGACCATTCTTTTTTTTTTTTTTTTTTTTTTTAGATTCCATATAAATGTGTTAGCATACGGTATTTGTTTTTCTTTTTCTGACTTACTTCACTCTGTATGACAGACTCTAGGTCCATCCACCTCACTACAAATACCACAATTTCGTTTCTTTTTTAGGCTGAATAATATTCCATTGTATATATGTGCCACATCTTCTTTATCCATTCATCTGTCGATGGACACTTAGGTTGCTTCCATGTCCTGGCTATTGTAAATAGAGCTGCAGTGAACATTGTGATACATGACTCTTTTTGAATTATGGTTTTCTCAGGGTATACGTCCAGTAGTGGGATTGCTGGGTCATATGGTAGATCTGTTTTTCGTTTTTTAAGGAACCTCCATACTGTTCTCCATAGTGGCTGTATCAATTTACATTGCAAGAGTGTTCCCTTTTCTCCACACCCTCTCCAGCATTTATTGTTTGTAGATTTTTTTTATGATGGCCATTCTGACTGGTGTGAGATGATATCTCATTGTAGTTTTGATTTGCATTTCTCTAATGATTAATGATGTTGAGCATTCTTTCATGTGTTTGTTGGCCATCTGTATATCTTCTTTGGAGAAATGTCTGTTTAGGTCTTCTGCTGATTTTTGGATTGGGTTGTTTGTTTTTTTGATATTGAGCTGCATGAGCTGCTTGTAAAATGTGGAGATTAATCCTTTGTCAGTTGCTTCATTTGCAAATACTTTCTCCCATTCTGAGGGTTGTCTTTTCGTCTTGCTTATGGTTTCCTTTGCTGTGCAAAAGCTTTTATGTTTCATTAGGTCCCACTTGTTTATTTTTGTTTTACTTCCATTTCTCTAGGAGGTGGGTCAAAAAGGATCTTGCTGTGATGTATGCCATAGAGTGTTCTGCCTATGTTTTCCTCTAAGAGTTTGATAGTGTCTGGCCTTACATTTAGGTCTTTAATCCATTTTGAGTTTATTTTTGTGTATGGTGTTAGGGAGTGTTCTAATTTCATTCTTTTCTATTTAAACATCTGAGAAATCGACAAATATTTTAATCACTTACAGGAAAATGTTTCAGTTATTTATCAGTACCACTTATTGAAGAGGCTGTCTTTTCTCCATTGTATATTCTTGCCACCTTTATCAAAAATAAGGTGACCGTATGTGCTTGGGTTTATCTCTAGGCTTTCTATCCTGTTCCATTGATCTATATTTCTGTTTTTGTGCCAGTACCATACTGTCTTGATTACTGTAGCTTTGTAGTATAGTCTGAAGTCAGGGAGCCTGATTCCTCCACCTCCGTTTTTCTTTCTCGAGATTGCTTTGGCTATTTGGGGTCTTTTGTGTTTCCATACAAATTGTGAAATTTTTTGTTCTACATCTGTGAAAAATGCCAGTGGTAGTTTGATAGGGATTGCATTGAATCTGTAGACTGCTTTGGGTAGTATAGTCATTTTCACAATGTTGATGCTTCCAATCCAAGAACATAGTATATCTCTCCATCTATTTGTATCATCTTTAATTTCTTTCAACAGTGTCTTATAGTTTTCTGCATATAGGTCTTTTGTCTCCCTAGGTAGGTTTATTGCTAGGTATTTTATTCTTTTTGTTGCAATGGTAAATGGGAATGTTTCCTTAATTTCTCTTTCAGATTTTTCCTCATTAGTGTATAGGAATGCAAGAGATTTCTGTGCATTAATTTTGTATTGTGCTACTTTACCAAATTCACTGAATAGCTCTAGTAGTTTTCTGGGAGCATCTGTAGGATTCTCTATGTATAGTATCATGTTACCTGCAAAGAGGGACAGCTTTACTTATTCTTTTCCAATTCGGATTCGTTTTATTTCTTTTTCTTCTCTGATTGCTGTGGCTGTAACTTCCAAAGCTATGTTGAATAATAGTGGTGAGAGTGGGCACCCTTGTCTTGTTCCTGATCTTAGAGGGAATGGTTTCAGTTTTTCATCATTGAGAAAGATGTTGGCTGTGGGTTTGTCATATATGACCTTTATTATGTTGAGGTAGGTTCCCTCTATGCCTACTTTCTGGAGGGTTTTTATCATAAATGGGTGTTGAATTTTGTTGAAAGCTTTTGCTGCATCTATTGAGATGATTATATGGTTTTTATCCTTCAATTTGTTAGTATGGTGTATCACATTGTTTGATTTGCGTATATTGAAGAATCCTTTCATTCCTGGGATTAATCCCACTTGATCGTGGTTTATGATCCTTTTAATGTGCTGTTGGATTCTGTTTGCTGGTATTTTGTTGAGGATTTTTGTACCTATGTTCATCAGTGATATTGGCCTGTAGTTTTCTTTCTTTGTGACATCTTTGTCTGGTTTTGGTATCAGGATGATGGTGGCCTCGTAGAATGAGTCTGGGAGTGTTCCTCCCTCTGCTATATTTTGGAAGAGTTTTAGAAGGATAGGTGTTAGCTCTTCTCTAAATGTTTGATGGAATTCCCCTGTGAAGCCATCTGGTCCTGGGCTTTTGTTTGTTGGAAGATTTTTAATCACAGTGTCAATTTCAATGCTTGTGTTTGGTTTGTTTATATTTTCTATTTCTTCCTGGTTCATCCTTGGAAGGTTGTGCTTTAATAAGAGTTTGTCCATTTCTTCCAGGTTGTCCATTTTATTGGCATAGAGTTGCTTGCAGTAATCTCTCATGATCCTTTGTATTTCTGCATTGTCAGTTGTTACTTCTCCTTTTTCATTTCTAATTCTGTTGGTTTGAGTCTTCTCCCTTTTTTTCTTGATGAGTCTGGCTAATGGTTTATCAATTTTGTTTATCTTCTCAAAGAGCCAGCTTTTAGTTTTATTGATCTTTGCTATTGTTTCCTTCCTTTCTTTTTCATTTATTTCTGATCTGATCTTTATGATTTCTTTCCTTCTGCTAACTTTGGGGTTTTTTTGTTTTTCTTTCTGTAATTGCTTTAGGTGTAAGGTTAGGTTTTTTATTTGAGGTGTTTCTTGTTTCTTGAGGTAGCATTGTATTGCTATAAACTTCCCTCTAGGACTGCTTTTGCTGCATCCCATAGGTTTTTGGTGATCGTGTTTTCATTGTCATTTGTTTCTAGGTATTTTTTTATTTCTTCCTTGATTTCTTCAGTGATCTCTTGGTTATTAAGTAGTGTATTGTTTAGCTTCCACGTGTTTGTATTTCTTACCGATTTTTTCCTGTAATTGATATCTAGTCTCATAGCGTTGTGGTCAGGAAAGATACTTGATATGATTTCAATTTTCTCTAAATTTACCGAGGCTTGATTTGTGACCCAAGATATGATCTATCCTGGAGAATGTTCCATGAGCACTTGAGAAGAAAGTGTATTCTGTTGTGTTTGGATGGAATGTCCTATAAATATCAATTAAGTCCATCTTGTTTAGTGTATCATTTAAAGCTTGTGTTTCCGTATTTATTTTCATTTTGGATGGTCTGTCCGTTGGTGAAAGAGGGGTGTTAAAGTCCCCTACTATGATTGTGTTACTGTTGATTTCCCCTTTTATGGCTGTTAGCATTTGCCTTATGTATTGAGGTGCTCCTATGTTGGGTGCATAAATATTTACAATTTTTATATCTTCTTCTTGGATTGATTCCTTGATCATTATGTAGTGTCCTTCTTTGTCTCTTGTAATAGTCTTTGTTTTCACCTCCAAATAGTTATTTTATCTTTATATATGTATCTAATGAGATACCTGAGAATGCACTGCTTTATTCAATAGTAATCTAATTTTTTATTTACTTGTTAAATATGTGCATGCACGCATGCGTGTGCATGTGCACACACACACACTTCCTAAAATGATTGGGTTTTCTACTCTTGTAACAGCAGTGGCCTGTATTTTTGAATAAACATGAACAATTAAACATAATGATTGTTTTATGGAAACTTTTTGGTCAGAGACCCAAGTTTTCAGTGAACTGTTGCTATTAATAATTAAATAATTTTTAGGTAAACATTACATTAAACAGCAATGCTATATTGTAATAGTGTACCTCAGTAAATTAAACCTGAAAATATTTACCAGGAATTAATTGTTTTAAAACTTTAGGTGTCATTTGGATCCAAATTCTAAAATATAAAATTTTCCTTTTTCCTCTATATATTTTGTGTATATTCTTGGAACTCTACAAAGAAGTTACTGTCTTGTTTTTTTTCCCCTCTGGCAAAATGAGAAAAGGGGTATTTTATGGAGGGATCATTAACAGGTACTTGTGCTTTGAATGGATTGATTGTACTTGCTGCCTTTAGCTATGAACATCTTTTTGACAACTGTCCCCTGTTGAATATCTTGGAGAAAAGAAGGAAGAGAGGAAAGGAGGAAGACAAGGAAGAAGGAGAGGGTGGGAGGAGGAGGGATGGATGGACAAAAGGAAAGTATTTCCAAATTGCAAGACAGCGTATGAATGGAGTTTTATCCTAGTTAGACAAGCTTTTTGAAACTCCCAGTTGATTATTTAAAGCACCAAATACACATTTGTTTGCAATGATGTGTATTCTCTTTTCTCATTCTACCACAAAGCAGTGAATCTTTAGCTTTGGAGTATGTTGGTTATTTTATTTTAAATTTTTTCCAATGAAAATGCCCAAATTACCAAACATAGTGTAAAAATTTCTTGTGTAACTTAAATCTTGTCCTAAAATTTTAACAATTGTTATAGTATTTATGGATCAAATATTATAGTATAGGTGTTATTTTTTTGTTAAATTTTGTAAGTTTTTAAAGTTACATGGACTTTTAGAAGAAGCACACCTGTAAATATAAAGGAACATCTAACCCTTTCATGTTCATCACAGGTTTTTAAAAAATTTGTGCAGCAGTTTTTAACTCTTCTACAATCATATAATACAGAAAGAAATACATAATTTTGTCTCCAATTTTTAGTGGAGAAAATTGAAGGATAAAAAAAATCTCTAAAGTTTCAAAATAAATTATTCACTCAAAAAATATTTATTAGGGGGCTTCCCTGGTGGCGCAGTGGTTGAGAATCTGCCTGCCAATGCAGGGGACACGGGTTCGAGCCCTGCTCTGGGAGGATCCCACATGCCGCGGAGCAACAAAGCCTGTGAGCCACAACTACTGAGCCTGCGCGTCTGGAGCCTGTGCTCCACAACAAGAGAGGCTGCGATAGTGAGAGGCCTGTGCACCGCGATGAAGAGTGGCCCCTGCTTGCCGCAACTAGAGAAAGCCCTCGCACGGAAACGAAGACCCAACACAGCCAAAAATAAATTAAAAAAAAAAAAATTTATTAGG
The DNA here is from genome assembly GCF_965194805.1 of Balaenoptera borealis. NCBI lineage: Eukaryota > Metazoa > Chordata > Mammalia > Artiodactyla > Balaenopteridae > Balaenoptera > Balaenoptera borealis. The sequence continues at coordinate 96,694 of NW_028122769.1, read as the reverse complement.
TCCTTGCTCCATGAAGCAACTTATATAGCAGCAACATTTGTAGAAGAAAATTATGTGATTTTGGCAATTACAGTAATTTGGTAATTCATGTGAACAATGTATGAACAGAAAAATATAAAATTGCACACTTTTTTATTGAGTAAATTTGGCTTGTAACATTGCATATGTTTAAGGTATACAGTATGTTACTTTGATACATTTATATATTGTTAATGTGATTGCTGAAGTAATACCACATTATATAATTATAATACACATGATCACGTTATATAATTATAGTATAGTATTACTGTCTATTTATTATACTGTTCATTAGATCTTCATGGCTCATTTACCAGTTCGTACAAGTTTGTACCCTTAAAGACCATCCCTCTTGTCCCTGTCCCTGGTAACCACCGTTTTATTCTGTTTTTCACAGGTTTAACTTTTAGATTTCACATGTAAGTGACATCATACAGTACTTGTCTTTCTCTATCTGACTTACTCTCTTAGCATAATGTTGTAGCAAATGGGAGGATCTCTTCCTTTCTCATGGCTGAATAACATTTCACGGTGTATGTATACCACATATTTTTTTACCCATTCATCCACTGATGGTCTTTTGGGTTGTTTCCGTATCTTGGCTATTGTGAGTAATGCTGTGATAAACATGGGAGTGCGTATATTTTGTCAAAATCCTATTTTCATTTTCTTTGGTTGTATACCCAGAAGTGGAATACCTGGAGTATATGATAGATCTACTTTTAATTTTTTGAGGAGCTTCCATCTTGCTTTCTATAGTTGTTAGACTAATTTACATTCCCACATCCTCACCAGCATCTGTTGGTCCTTGTCTTCTTGATGATAGCCATTCTCACAGGTGTGAGGTAATGTTTCACTGTGATTTTGATTTGCAGTCCACTTAGGATTAGTGATGTTGAGCATCTTTTCATGTGTCTCTTGGCCATTTTGATGTCCTTTTCGGAGAAATGACTATTTACTTCTTCTTCCCATCTTTTAACCAGATTGTTTGTTTTCTGTTATTGAGTTGACTGAGTTCCTTATATATTTTGGATATTAATCACTTATTCGATAAATGGTTTGCAAAATTTTTCTCCCATTCTGTAGGGTGTCTTTTCATTTTGTTAATTAATTAATTCTTTTGATGTGCAGAAGCTCTTGAGTTTGATGTAGTCCCATGCTTTGATTATTTTCTTTTATTGTTTGTTCTTTTGGCATCATGCCCACCAAATGATTGCCAAGACCAATATCAATAAACTTCTCCCCTAACATTTTCTTTTAGGATTCTTATGGCATCAGGTCTTATGTTTAAGTCTTTGACCCATTTTGAGTTAATTATTGTGAGTGGTGTGAGATAGGGGTCTACTTTCAGTGTTCTGCATATGTTTCTCCAATTTTTCCAGCACCATTTGTTGAAGAGGCTATCCTTTCTCCACCGGGTATTCTTGGCTTCCTTGTTGAATACTAGTTGACCGTATATGCCAGAGTTTAATTCTGGGCTCTCTATTCTGTTCCGTTGGTCAATTTGTCTTTTTTCCCCCCAAGTACAATACTGCTTTTCTACTATGGTTTTGTGGTATAGCTTGAAATCCAGAAGTGTGGTATCTCTGGCTTTGCTCTTTTCTCTCAAGATTGCTTTGGCTGTTTGAGGTCTTTTGTGGTTCCACACACATTTTAGGATTGTTTCTTCTATTTCTGTGAAGAATGCCTTTGGTATTTTGGTGAGGACTATGTTCAATTTGTTGATGGCTTTTAGAACTATTGATATTTTAACAATATTAACTCTTTGGATCCATGAACATTTGTTTGTGTCTTCAATTTCTTTGATTTTGTTTGTGTCTTTCCATTTGTTGGTGTCCTTGATTTCTTTCAGCAGTTTTGCAGTTCTAATTGTACAGATCTTCCACTTCCTTGGTTAAATTTATTCCTAAGTATTTTATTGTTTTTGATGCTATTGTGAAAGGGATGGTTTTCTTTATTTCTTTCTCAGATGCTTTATCATTAGTGTAGAGGAATGAAATTGAGTTCTGTACGTTGACTTTTGTATCCTGCCAATTTACTGAAATTGTTGATTAATTTCAATAGTTTTTTGGCTGATTCTTTGGGATTTTCTATATATTCCATCATATCATCAGCAAATACTGACAGTTTTACTCTTTCATTTCTGATTTGGATCTATTTTCTTTCTTTGTCTTGCATAATTGCTCTAGCTAGGACTTCCAGTACTATATTGAAGAAGAATAGTGAGACTGGGCATCCTTGCCTTGTTCCTGGTCTCAGAGGAAACACTTTCCATTTCTCTCCATCAGGTATAATGTTACCCTTGTGTTTGTTATACATGGCCTTTATGTTGAAGTATGTTCCTTCTATACCCAGTCTGTTAAGGGTTTTTATTATGAAAGGCTGTTGTTTTATGTCAAATGCTTTTTCTTTCTCTATTGAAAAGATCATGTGATTTTTATTTTTTCTTTTATTGATGTGATGTGTTGGATTTATTGATTTGCATATGTTGACCCATCCTTTCATCCTAGGAGTAAATTCCGCTTGGTCATCGTATATACTTCTATTAATGTGTTCTTGAATTTGGTTTGCTAATATTTTGTTGAGAATTTTTGCACCTATGTTCATCAGGGATATTGGTCTATAGTTTGCTTTTCTTGTGGTATCCTTATCTGGCTTTGGTATCAAGGTAATGCTGGCCTCATAGAACAAGTTTGGAAGTGTTTTCTCCCCCTCAATATTTTGAAAGAGTTTGAGGAGGATTGGTAGTACTTCTTTCAATGTTTGGTAGAATTATCCAGGGGAGTTTTCTGGTCCTGGAGTTTTCTGTGTTGGGAATTTTTAAATGACTGATACAGTGTCTTTACTCATTATTGGTCTGTTCCTACTTTCTATTTCTTCCTGATTCAGTCATGGTAGGTTGTGTGTTTCTAGAAATGTATCCATTTCTTTTAGGTTGTATAATCCATTGGCATATAATTGTTCATAGTAGTCTCTTATGATTCTATGTATTTCTGTAGTATCAGTTGTAATGTCTTCTCTTTTCATTTCTAATTTTATTTATTTGACTCTTCTTTTTTTTCCTGAGTCTAACTAAAGGTTTGTCAATGTTGTTTATCTTTTTGAAGAAACATTTTGTAGTTTCCTTGATCCTTTCTATTGTTTTTCTGGTTTCTATTTCATTTATTTGCATCCTGATACTTACTATTTCCTTAGTTCTGCTAACTTTGGGCTTAATTTTTTCTTCTTTTTCTAGTTCCTTGAGGTCTAAAGTTAGGTTGTTTACTTGAGATTTTTCTAACATCTTAATGTATTTATTGCTATAAACTTTCCACCCAGATCTGCTTTTGCTGCATGCCATGATATTTGATATGTTGTGTTTTCATTTTCATTTGTTTTGAGATATTTTTTATTTCCTTTTTGATTTCTTCTTTGACACAATGGTTGTTTAGACGTGTGTTTACTTTCCACATGTTTGTAGATCTTCTCATCTTCCTCTTGTTGTGGACTTCTAGTTTCATACCAATTGTGGTCACAGAAGATAGCTGATATGATTTCAGTCTTCTTAAGTTTGCTAAGATTTGTTTTGTGACCTATATCATATGATCCAGCCTGAATGTTCTATGTGCACTTGAGAAGAATGTGTGTTCTGCTACTGTTGGATGGAATATTCTATATGTGTCTATTAAATCCATTTGTTCTAAGGTGTGGTTCAAGTCCAACGTTTCTTTGTTGATTTTCTGTCAAGACAATCTATCCATTGCTGATAGTGGGGTATTGAAATTCCTGCAATTACTGCATTGTTGTCTGTTTGTTCCTTAATATCTATTATTACATACTTGTATATTTCAGTGATCAGGTTTTGGGAACGTAGATATTATTTATTGTTATATCTTCTTGATGTAGTGACCCCTTTACTGACCTTCTTTGTCTCTTCTTACCTTTTTTGGCTTGAAGTGTGTTTTGTCTGATACAAGGATGGCTATACCCACCTTCTTTTCGTTTCTATTTGCTTGGAATATCATCTTCCATCCTTTCACTTTGAGCCTATGTGCCTTTAGAGCTGAAATGAGTCTTCTGTAGAGAGCATAGAGTTGGACCTTGTTTTTTCAGCCATCCACCCACTATGTGCCTTTTGATCAGTGAGTTCAATCTGCTTACATTTAGGGGTGATTATTGATATGTAAGAATTTACTATTGCCATTTTATCTTTTGCCTTCTGCTTATTTTGTCTCTCTGTTGTTCCTTTTTTCTTCTCTTTCTGTTTGCCCTTATAAGTTGGTGGTTTTCCATGGTGATTTGCTCACTCTCCCCTTTTTTATGTTTATGTTTCTGCTCTAGATTTTTGCTTGTGGTTACCATGAAGTTTACATAAAACATCCTACAGGTAAAATAGCCCCTTTCCTGCTGATGCCAGTTTATCTTCATTCACCTATAAAGGTTTCATCTGCTTACTCTTCCCCTTTTATATTTTTAATGTTAGAAATGATCTCTATGCTGTGATTTCATTACCAAGTTGTAGTATCTATAGCTATTTTTAATGTTCTTTTCCTTTAACCATTATATTATAGTTAAGAATTTAATATAGTGTTCTAGAAAAGATTTACAGTATTCTAATTATGAGTATTTATCATCTTAATCAGAGTTTTGTGTACTTTTGTCTTTTTGTTTCAGCTTGAAGAGCTCCTTTCAACATTTCTCCTAAGGCAGGTCTAGTGGTGGTAAACTCCCTCAGCTTTAGTTTGTCTGGGAAAGGCTTTAATTCTCCTTTATATCTGAAGGATAACTGCCACATATTCTTAGATGGAAATTTTTCTCTTTCAATATTTTGAATATGTCATTCCACTATCTATCTCCTGACCTTCAAAGTTTCTGCTGAGAAATCTACTGTAGCCTAATGGGGGTACCTCTGTAGGTTGCTGTCTTTTTTTTTTTTTTTCCCCCCTGGCTGCCTTTAAAATTGCTTCTTTATAATTGAATTTTGACAGCTTCATTAAAATGTGTTTTGGAGGTCTTTCTGTGATGAGATAACAAGATATTCTGTTAGCTTCGTGGATCTGTATATTCATCCCTTCCCCAGATTTGGGAATTTCTCAGCTATTATTTCTTTAAATAAACTCTGTCCCCTTCCCACTCTCTTCTCCTTCTGGGATGCCCATTATTCTTACGTTTCCCTTTCCAATAGAATCAGATATTTCTCATAGGCTTCACTTTTTAAAAATCTTAGCTCTCTCTTTTCTTCCACCTGAATTATTTCTATATTTCTATCCTTGAGCTTGCTAATTCCTCTTCTACCTGATTTGCTCTATTTCCAGTGCATTGTAATGCATTCTTTATCTCATTTATTGAGTTCTTCAGCTCCCGAAATCTGTCTGATTCTTTTTTAGAATTTTAATCTCTTTGGTAAAGTATTCCTTCTGCTTGTTATTTTCATTCCTAATATCATTGCATTGCCTTTATGAGTTTTCTATTCAATTTCTTCATAACAGCTATTTAAAACTCTTTATCAGTTAGATCACAATATTCCATACCTTTGGGTTTGGCTACTGGAAAATTGTCTTGCTTTTTTTTGCGATACCGTATTACCATGATTCCCTAAATAAAAAATGGAACACCATTTTTATTTAGGTAAGACTTTGTTTACTTTGATCCTAAGAATGCAACAGGGTGGCAGTTAGGAGCCTTCCTTTCCAGAAGGTGGCGCTATGGCACAAGTTTTTGGTTTCTCTTACCAGCGTTAACTAGCGGCTTCTAAGATTGGGAACCCACACAGTTAAAACAAAACAAAACAAAAACAACAACAACAAAAACAACGCGTGGTGGCAGAATGTGGGCGCAGGGGGGAGGTGTGTGTACTTAGCACTTGGGGCTTTGTGGGTGTCCATGGCCTGGTAGAGGTATCCTCAAGTTGGGATGGGGGTGGTGTCCCAGGGGTCCTTGGGTGGCTGGTCCCCTTGCCTCCAGGGGCAGACAGCAGGAGACATTTTACTTCAGTTCTCTTTGTCTGTCTACTTACCTTTCCTTTCCCTCTGCCCATTCACTGCAGTCTCTCCTCAGAGAGAGCAACTGGTCCCGCCAGCTGTAACACACGTGGCTGGGCAGACTTCCAGTCACTGCCTTCATCCTCCAGCTCCTCTGCCAGAAAGGTGGTGCTGGCTCGCTGCCAGAACAGCAGCCGCCTTCTGTGCTGTCACAGCCTCCTGCCACCAGCTCTGCAGCCACTTATCTCAATCCCTGCTACCTACTCCATGGTCCAATCCACCCACTTTGGATGCACAGGTGGATGGACCTCTTGGATGTCGTTGTATGCTGTGGATAGGTGCTTTTTTTTTTTTTTTTTTCTGGTTATGGACGTCCTAATAGTTGTAAATCAAAGGAGAGAGAGAAAAAAGGAACGATTCACACTATCATGATACTGACGTCACCCCAAAACTGCATATTTCATTGCTCTGTGACTATTTCAACAATTTGAGTAAGTTGTGTGGAATATTAGACTTTGCCCCTTAAATGGATATTTCAGATTTATATCCAAGCAAGGAAGTTTTCCAGTTAATGAGCTATGGATAGTGAAAGTCTTTTTAAACTAAATATTTAAAGTAATATCAATACTAATATGAGTCAACAGCTGAGTTTCCCAAGTGCATTTTTCTGGGCACTAGCGTGATAGGGCTTCAGATTTTTGAAAGTATGTCTTTTACACTGCCCAACTCTCCAATTCTGGTGTAATAACCACAGAACCTAATACAGATACCAGGGCTACTCATATGAAAACTGCAATTTAGTGCACACTCCTGGTGGCCACGTTGAGGGTCTCTCCTGGCACAGTTGAGGTTTTCATCCACTGCAGAGATCTCTCAGCTCCTGTCCCGAGCGTTGTACATTTCCTTCTCTGAAGAACAGAATGTGTCTGCCTTAAGTACACAAATAAATCCTCTCACTAAATCAGAATTTCAGGGGCACGGATGGGGAATTGCCCCTTGGGTATCAGTGTCTGAAAAACTGCTGTGTCTATTTCTCCCCTGAATTTCATTGCACAAAATTATACAATCTTGATAAATCTAGACGTGTTACTTCTAACACAGACATGTTCTCATCTTTCCATTTGTGAATTATTTTTGAAAAATATCTGAGTGTGTTGGATTGCTGAATTTTACTGACATGCCCTGTTTAAGCAGGAATGAGAATGCCTTCTGAAATGAATACTTCATTGGCAGTCCCTTCCTATTAGTGAGAACCCCTCTTCTCTATCTATATTTTCCTGGGTCCCACTATCACATACCTACCCCACACCCAGCCTGGAAATTAAGACCGCATGATTTTTCTGTTAGGATGAACTTGGCTGTTTCAATGTTTTAAGCTCAATATATGTCAGGGTTGAAATATAACTTAGATATGGAGATTTAAGAAAGTTGCTCTCGGACTTGTGATCAATTTAATTCAGCAAACATTTATCAAATGCTTACCATGTGCCAGGCACTGTGATGGAAGCTGAAGAAATAAAGATAAATAGTGGTTCTTTAAAAAAAAAAAAAGTGCTGTTCCTGTATGAGAAGCAGTATGATTCATTAAACTGGCACAAGTTATAATTTTAGAAACACTCCCACCACTGGGAATCTGTTCCTCTTGTCGAATATAATTTTTCAGCAGTCATGAGTGAATAATAATTGGGATAATTAAAATTGACCTTTAAAACAGATCTAAATCCTTGTCTGCTTAGGGTGCTGAAGCAGGACAATCCATGAAAAACTACAGCCATTCTCCCTCCAGATATTTGATTCCTCTGAAGGCTGGTAGAGTCACACACCCTTGCACAGTTTTAAAACCATGAAGGGATAGAACTAAGTTTTATAAATGGGCTCCAGGATGTATAACTGGGGAAAAAAAACCCTGAAAGTTTCTCTTCTTTCTCAGTAAGTTATTTAAATCATAGCACTTATTTTTAAGTGAATACTCAGGGTAGTTGATAAAGAGAAAGCCCCCCTGCCCTTTTTTAAAAATAAACTTTATTTTTTGAGCAGTTTTAGGTTTATGTAAAATTGAGCAGAAAGTACAGAGATTTCCCATATACCCCCTTCCCTCACACATGCTTAGCCTCTGCCATTACCAGCATCCTTCTGCAGAGTGGTGTTGATACTTTTTTTAGTTTACAATTGGTGAACCTGTGCTGACACATGATAGTCAGCCCAAGTCCATAGTTGATGTTTCACTCTCGGTGTTGTACATTCTGTGGGTTTGGACAAATGTATAATGACATGTATCCAGCATTATATTATTGTACAGAATAGTTTCACTGCTCTTAAAATCCCTTGTGTTCCTCTTATTCATTCCTCTCTCCCATCTAAACACTGGCAACCACGGATCATTTTACTGGCTTCACACTTCTGTTTTTTCCAGAATATCATATAGCTAGAATCGTATGGTATGTAGCCTTTAAAGACTGGCTTCTTTCACTTAGTAATATGCATTTGGGTTTCTTCTGTGTCTTTTCATGGCTTGATGGATCATTTCTTTTTATTACTAATGTTCCACTATATGGATGTACCACAGTTTGTTTATCCATTCCCTACTAAAGGTGTCTTGGTTGCTTCCAAGTGTTGGCGTTTAATGACTAAAGCTGCTATAAACATTTTTGTGCCTGTTTTTGTGTAGACATAAGTTTTCAACCCCTTTGGGTAAATACCAAGGAACAGATTTTGGATTGCATGTAGGAATATGTTTAGTTTTGTAAGAACCGGCCAAACAGTCTTCCAAAAAGGCTGCACCATTTTGCATTCCCACCACCAATGAGAGTTCCTGTTGCTCTACATCCTTGCCAGCATTTGGTGTCATTAGTGTTCCAGATTTTGACCATTTTCATAGGAGTGTAGTGGTATCTCATTGTTGTTTTAATGTGCATTTCTCTGAAGACATATGATGTGGAGCATCTTTTCATATGCTTCTTTCTCATCTGTGTATCTTCTTCGGTGAAGTGTCTGTTAAAGTCAGCTTCGGACCATTTTTTAATTGGAGTTGTTTGTTTTCTTATTGGTAAGTTTGAGTTCTTTGCATATTTTGGATCAAAGTCATTTGTTCGATGTGTATTTTGCAAATATTTTCTCCCATCCTATGGCTTGTGTTTTCATTCTCTTGACTGTCTTTTGCAGGGCAGAACTTTTTAATTTTAATAAAGTCCATCTTATCAGTTCTTTTCTTCATGGATCGTGGCTTTGTATCTACAAAGTCTTTGCAGAACACAAGTTCATCTAGATTTTCTCCTATGTTATCTTCAAGGAGTTTTATAGTTTTGTGCTTTACAGTTAGATCTGTGAACCATTTTGAATTAATTTTTGTGAGGGGTAAAAAGTCTGTGTCTAGATTCATGTTTTTGCTTATGGAAGTCCATTTGTTCCATTACCACTTATTGAAAAGACTATCTTTGGTCTATTGTATTGCCTTCGCTACTTTGTCAAAGGTCAATTGATTATATTTGTGTAGGTCTACTTCAGGGCTCTCTGTTCTGTTTCACTGATCTATTTGCCAGTTCTTTTGCCAATACACTGTCTTAATTACTGTACCTTTATGGTAAGTCTTGAAATCAGGTAGTGTCATTCCTACCACTCTGTTCTTCTTCAATATTGTTTTGGCCATTCTGGGTCTTTTGCTTCACCACATAAACTTTAGAATCAGTTTGTTGATATCCACAAAATAACTTGCTTGAATTTTGATTGAGATTGCCTTGAATCTATAGATCAAATTGGGAAAAACTGAAATCTTGACAATATTGAGTATTGTCCATGAACATGGAGTATCTCTCCATTTATTTAGTTCTTCCTCGATTAATTGCTCAGAGTTTTGTAGTTTTCCTCATATAGATCTCATGCATATTTTGTTAGATTTATACCTAAGTATTTTATATTTCTTAGGTGCTAATGTAAATAGCATAGTGTTTCAGATTCCTAATTCCACTTGATCATTGCTAGTATATAGAAAAACAATTGACTTTTGTATTTTAACCTTGTATCCTGTGACCTTGCTATAACCACTTACTAGTTCCAGGAGTTTTTGCATAGATGATCTTGTCATCCATAACAAAGACATTTCTTTCCTAATCTGTATCCCTTCTATTTCCTTTTCTTGTCTAATTGCATTAACTAAGACTTCTAGTAGGATGTGGAAAAGGAGTGGTGAGAGGGAAAATCTTTGCCTAGTCTTGATCTTAGTGGGGAAAGTTTCCAGTTTCTCACCATTAAGTGTGGTGTTAGCTGTAAGTTTTCGGTAGATATTCTTTATCAATTTGTGAAAGTTCAACTCTATTCCTAGTTTACCAAGAGTTTTTACCATGGATGGGTGTTGGATTTTGTCAGATGCTTTTCTTCATCTATCGATAGCACCATGTGATTTTTCTTTGTTAGCTTGTGGATGTGATGGATTACATAAACTGATTTTTGAATGTTGAACCAGCCCTGAATACCTGGGACAAATTCCACTTGTTTCAGTATGTAATTCTTCTTCTATTTTTTAAAAATCTGTTAAAATTTTTATTTTATTTTACTTTATTATTTTGTTTTTGGCCACACCGTGTGGCTTGTGGGATCCTAGTTCCCTCACCAGGGATTGAACCCGGGCCCCCTGCAGTGGAAGCATGGAGTCCTAACCACTGGACTGCCAGGGAAGTCCCTGTAATTCTTCTTATACATTGTTGGATTTGATGGCTAATATTTTGTTGAGGATTTTGCATCTGTGTTCGTGAGAAATATTGGTCTGTAGGTTTCATTTCTTGTAATATCTGTGATTGGTTTTGGTATTATGGTACTATTAGCCTCATAGAATAAGTTAAAAAGTATTCCTCTGTTTCTATCTTCTAAAAGGGATTATGGAGACATGGCATGATTTCTTCCTTAAATGTTTGGCAGAATTCACCAGGGAAGCCCTCTGGACTTTGTGCTTTCTGTTTTGGAAGGTTATTATTATATTATTAAAATAATTATTTGAATTATTGTTTTAAATTTTTTAATAGATATTTGTCTTTCTCCGTCTGACTTATTTCACTTAGTATGATAATCTCCAGGTCCATCCATGTTGCTGCAAATGGCATTATTTCATTCTTTTTAATGGCTGAGTAATATCCCATTGTATATAGGTAGCACATCTTCTTTATCCATTCATCTGTCCTCAACAAAATACTAGCAATGCAAATCCAACAATACATTAAAAGGATCATACACTATGATCAAGTGGGATTTATCCTAGGGATGCCAGGATTTTTCAGTATCTGCAAATCAATGGCTGTGATACACCACCACAAGTTAAAGAATAAAAACCATATGATCATCTCAAAAGATGCAGAAAAAGCTTTTGACAAAAATTCAACACCTATTTATGATTAAAGACTCTCCAGAAAGGGTCCTAGAGGGAACATATTTCAAAATAATATAGACCATATACAACTAACCTACAGCTAACATCATACTCAACAGTGAAAATCTAAAAGCATGTCCTCTAAGATCAGGAGCAAGACAAGGATGTCCACTCTCACCACTTTTATTCAACATAGTTTTGGAAGTCCTAGCTGTGGCAAACAGAGAAGAAAAAGAAAAGGAATCTAAATTGGAAAAGAAAGAAGTAAAACTGTCACTGTTTGCAGATGATATGATATTAGACATAGAAAATCCTACAGGTGCTACCAGATAACTACTAGAGCTCATCAATGAATTCAGTAAAGTGACATTTTCTTTGCTGAGGAATTTTTAGTCTACTTTAGAACATAATGCATATTGAAAAGATGCCATTTATATACAGTTGTGTATAAACTGGATTTGAAAGTTCTGAAGAAACTAAGAGCATGCATCACCAAGGAGCTGTAGTAATCCAAAGAGGTTTGTCTGGGTCTGTTTTTTATTTATGGAGAGGGTAGATTTAAGTAGTTTTAGGAGGAGGTCAAGGGTCTGGAAAACACTCAGATAGTGTCACTTAGATTGAGAGGATTATGTTTTCCCCAGCTATGGGAAGTTCCAAATTTCTAAGATTTTACCTGGAGAAAAGAATATATATATAATTTTTAAAAACAGAAGCTGAAATATTGTTTAATAATTTCAGTATAAAGCTGTTCTGTTGGCAGGACAAACAATAGGCCATTGACTAAAATGATGTTACAATAGGTACAACTACTGAGACAATGTTTGCTCATTTAATACATAAGAACGTATTATAGAAGCATGCACACAGGGATGTGCCGAGCACTCTGATCTGAATCATACATAAATCATGAACAATTACGGTGTGTCTGTATTTTCTATAAGACACGTTACAACGGATCCTCAGTTTCCCTTTAGAGTTCCTAAGCTTTTCTGAGAACATTTGAGCTTCTGAGTACATTTGCACTTTTGAAGGAATAAGTGCATTTCAAAACTGAGATTATTTCATAGAATAATTTCTTATTAATATGAGTGTTATTATGAAGAGAAATAAACTTACTTTAGCCTATTTAACTGTAATATTATCTGTCTATTTTCATTTGTTAATTCTTACAAGATTATTACTTGTACTCACCTCATTTTCCCCCTAAGTGGTAAATAGTTGTACTTTTCAGTTGTTTTGCCATCTCGTTTGTTAAAAACAATTATTTATGAATAATTGTTGTAGCTTTGAAGCATTTCAGGATTCATCTTTTTTTTTTGGATAGAAATAGTATGTATCAGACTATTGATAAGAATAATATTCAGTGGAAATCAAACATTTTTTAATGATTCCAGAAAAAGAAAATGAAGTTGTGTCTTAACAATTTTGGCTCCAGGAATCGTAGTATAAAATATAGACATTTCAGATGGAAAACAATGGTTAAGGAGATTTTTGGATGGCATCTGAGACTTCACCTAACTTGAATGTAATTTAGTTAAAACCACAGTGAATGTACTGAAAACACTGTCCAAACACAGAGCTGCTCTTTTCCAAGTACCTTATTGGACATGGTCACGTTTTTTGATCACGTGCATTCTCAAATTTGACTGTGTGGAAGTGAATTGGAACAACCAATTAGGGTTGTAAAGAAAATGATCACTTTTAAAATTGTTTCTCAAAGGCAAAGATGACTTCATAAGAGCGAGTACATCTTACTCTTTTTTTTTTTTTTAAAGACTAAGATTCATATGCCTTCTTTTGAGGAAAGAATAAAAAATGAGAATATGGCTTGGAACGTTGAATGCTGCCTTCTATATCTCTCTATAGGGAAAACGTCCTTATAGAATATTTTGAAGAAGCTTATGTGATGACTTGTCTTACCATACTGAAAATAATAAAAGCAAACACTATTAATCCTCATAGAAACCCTATGAATTGTGTGATTCCCCTTTGTCCAGTTGTGTGATTCAGTTGTGTGACATCCTCATTGTACAGATGAGGTAACTGAGGCTTAGGGAGGGCCAGTGACTTCCCAAGAGTAGGCAGCTTGGTAAATGTCATGCCCACACCCTGTCTGGCTCCAGAATCTACACTTGGTCCTCACTGTTTCCAACCCAGAAAGGAGAGACCCCAATACGGTGAGATGAGAAAGATGTGAGCAGAGGGGACTGAGTGGGGAGCGTCTGGGGAGACTCAGAAAGGAAAGCGTGCTGGGGGTGGTGGGGGAGGCTGGGAAAGGAGCAGGCTTCCCAAGCTAAACAGTTGATGGAGATAATCTTCACTTACCCTCCACCAGCTCTGTGACTTTGAGCAGGTTACTTAGATCCCTGGGACCCCTTTACCTAAAGGGGGAATGATGCAGGCCTGGTCTGCTCAACAGGCAGAGAAATTGTCCCCTGAGAAACTGTCACGTTAACATTCGAGTTAGCACAGCTGACTGTGGATTGTGGATAATCCCAATCTTCTGGAATTTTCTGAATGGCTAATAATGCCCCAGTAATGTCTCAACAGCTTTGTACTTGCAGTGCACACACTCACAACGGGTGTTTCTTTGCTCTTCCTTGTGCCAAGGACCCTTCGGGCACTTTGCTGAAGCCTGACCCCTTCTCACAGCAATGCTTGTAAATGCATAAAATGTATACATAGGGTTACAAAGTAAATAGTTATATTGAAATGCTGATATCAATGTACTAGAAATTGTAACATAGTGGTTTCTTAGTTATTAGCGCATTAAAAAACAAGATCTAGTGGTGACTTTAATAAATACTGTTATTTTGAAGTAAAGGGGACCATAAACAATATTTCTAGATGTCTTGGACAACGATTGCTATTAAAATATCTGTAACTTATGTTGGTAACATATGCACGGGCACTGGTGAATATAGTCTGGTTTGTCTACATTTGTGACTGAAGAATATGCTAAATTTTAGCTAGAGGTTAGTGAAAATAAAGATGTAATTTTTTTCTATTCATCTCAACAGACCCCCTATATCATATTTGTACCACACGTTAAGAACCCCTGAGCTGTGTGGTTCACTGCTTCAAGTTCTGTGAAAAACCCTCCTGAGCTTTGATTGAACTTCTAATGAATCTTTAGATCAAGCTAGGGAAAACCAGTACCTTAAAAGTAGTCTTCCTATTTGCAATCATTGTAGTCTGAATTTATGTAGTTTTTCTTTAATGTCTTTCAATACAATTTTTATAATAATCTCCATAAATGTCCTGCAAATTCTGTAAGATTCATTCTTAGATACTTTATATGTTTTGTTAGTATTTGCTATCCTATTTAATTTAATTTCTAACTATGGATAAGTTTAGAAATACTATCAGCTTTTGTATAATGAATTGTTAAGCTAGCCAATGACTTTCAGAATTTCTACCTCCATAATCATATCATCTGGAAACGATAACGGTTGCTCTTTTTTATCCAATTTTGTGCTTTTAATTTTTAAATTTTCTCTTACGTACTGATAGGACTTTCAGTGCAATGTTCAATAGAAACAGTGGTGTCTGTGAAAGTGTTCTTTCTGATTTTCAAGGAAATACTTTTAATATTTTCCCATTTAGGAGTGACGTGCTGGAACCAATTTTTAGCAGCTAGCAAGAGCCAATCATTAACTTTTCATGAATTTTGCATGAAAATACAATCATTATTAAAAATTAAATTATATAAACATAATTAATTAAATCATATTAAAACAAAAGTAATACATTCTGAAAACTCACCACTTCCTACTTTATTTTATGTCATCTTGCTGTTATCAGTGCTCTTGAGGTTATTTACATACCTTGTGTCTGCGTGGTGAAAATACTATATAATGATTCTTTTTCCAACTTCCTGGTCAGTGACATCACGCTGCTAGCTTTGAATTGGCCATGGTACGAGTATTTACACCATGGAAAGTGGCAAATGCTACCAATCAGGGTTTTTAATTTTCCTTAAGAGCCTGTTGTTCAACGTTTACTAACACACCTCTGATCAAGACTGATGTTTGCCACAGGCTCTAGCATTTTCCTAGCCTGTTAACTAAAAAGAAAGGAAATTAAGGAAGAAGAAAAGGGAGGGTGGCAGGGAAATAGGAAGGAAAGGAAAGTAAAAGGGAAGGAAGAAGAGAGGAAGAGAGGACAGGAAAGCTTTAAGCAGTGTATTAACCCGCACGTGGTGTTTCCCCCCAGATAGCTGTGACGCTCCTCTGGCGTCTGCCCTGGCCCGGGCTTCCTTCAGCAGCTCCTCAGAGCGGTCCAGCAGCCACGGCCCTGGCTTCGCAAGCCTTAATCGCAGAGACGGTGAGTCTGCAGCTGTCTTCTTGTCAATCCACCCTGATTCTTTCCCAGAGAGAATTATTTTCATTTTTAGTTCATATTCCTTCTTATAGGTCAAAACTTAATGATATTGAGTTTAATGAAACTGAAGAAAGCAGCAGGTTCATCATATCTGCTAGTATTCCTCTGCTAGCTTTCTTCTTGCTTATGATCCACTTTTTGGTTTGTTTTGATATCTTCCTTCCGTATTGATTGCCAGCAAATGATCATCAATAAGATTTATGAGAAGGGAATTATTGGAGTCTAGATTTTTTCCAGGGTTATCATCCCTTTTTAGTTTTAGGACCGGCGACAGAAGGGTGACTAGTCAAGTGCGCTGGTCATGAATAAGTACAACAACACAAGAAGGAGCCAGTGCTGCAGCCACTGGGGAAGCCTGATGTTTGCAAGATGTGAAGCTGCCAAAGGATGTCATGGGAAAATGACTCCATTCCCAGGACTTGGCCTGGGAGGAGACCAGGTGAAGGCTGCTACTGAAAATAAAGATTCCCTTCCTATTAGTGGGAAGGGAGTTAATGACTTACTTTTTGGAAAGATCCGTTTTTGCTACTTGAATGTTGTCGAGTGAATTACCTCTTCTATTGCACAAATACTAATTCAGTGGATTAAATAAGTGAATACATACACTTCAAATTCAAATGCTTTGCTACTTTTTTTGATTAACTTTTATTGGAGTATGGTTGCTTGACAATGTTGTGTTAGCCTCCACTGCACAACAAAATGAATCAGCCGTACCCATACAGATATCCCCTCCCTTTTGGACTTCCCTCCCATTTAGGTCACCACAGTGCATTAGGTAGAGCTCCCTGTGCTATACAGTATGTTCCCATCAGTTGTCTATTTTATACATAGTATCAATAATGTATATATGTCAATCCCAGTCTCCTAATTCCTCCCACCCCACCCCTTTCCCCCTTGGTATCCATACACTTGTTCTCTACGTCTGTGTCTCTATTTCTGCTTTTGTTTTGCTACTGTTTTAAGGGATAGATTTTTTAAATGAAAGATGAATTCAGAAAGTAAAAGTTAAAATTAACTGTGTCCCATGTAAACGCACTGCTGTAAATTCTGGAGATACTACTAAGGAATTGAGTGTTTTCCTCCCTTTCTTTGACATTTCTAAGATCAGAGTTAAAGTCTAGCTTGAACTTTACTGTGTCCTTAAGGATCAAATTTGGGAACCTAGTAAGGGATCAAATAGATTGGCAGGGAAGGGTAAGAACACAGGTGAAGAAATTCAATGAGCTCAGGATGGGAAGGCATGTCCATTAATTGTCCACCTTCATGGTCTTTTCCCAGGAAAAAGCATTTTGTGGCCAGATATTTACTCCTCAAAGCATCATTCATAATCATTTTTAGCACCCCAGTAAAAATATATTCTCATTGAAACCAGATTTCAATGAGATCAGTTATCAAATTACCCATTTTCGGTCTGGTGGTTATTCTAATATCAGCTTAACATCTAAACTTTCCAGTGGTTTCCCTAAAATTGTAAAAACTAAATAAGCCATATTTAATTAGTTTAAAGTGGCCCGAGGGGCTTGTGTGTTGTGTTTCTAATTTGCATGTGTAGAGTATCTTTATGATTCAGGCCTCCAGTGCTATCAATATAGTGGCACTGGGAAGTTTATAAACATTAGAAGGGAAAATCCTGAAGCTTAAGATGAACTTATTTCCATTATATTTAATTAAAAAACTAATAACTCAGAATATTATAAGCCATCATTATAAAATGGTAAGTACAAAGCTTATCTTTTATATTTAAACTACTCTCTTTGCAAATTTAAATTAATTATTTTAAGAGTGGCAATCAACTGATGAGGGTTTTTTTTTCATGGTTGTTGCTACTCTGATTGCATATAGTGTACATTTCACTAAATATCCCTAGATATTACCACCTGATTTCAGACCCATTTCTAAAGCATGCTTTAGACAGCACAATTTATCAATATTCCTTCTGAAGGATTATCTATATGTGTTTTCTGTTAAAAGCCAGCATCCCAGAGTCTTTATTGACATTTCCTTTGCCTTGGTAAATGCTGGAGAACATATTAGTTCACTTTAGTTTAGATGATTATGATGTAAAATGTGGATAGTATGAAATGTGGATGAATATAATGAGGGCGATGATTCTTCATATATAGTAGTTTTAGCTTTTTGGAATATTTTGTGTATGATCTAGTGAGGAAAATCATGTTCGACTCCCTGATTGTATGGTTAAAATTTCCTTGGTCTGTGTTGTGGTATTTGGAAGTTTTAAAGAAGGTGGTCTGTCTTACACCCCTAGTTTCTTATTTTGCCCATAAGGCATTGCGCTTCTAGAATGTTCATTAAGAATTAGAAATGTCTCAAATATCACAGCTTCCACCAAGAACTTTATACATAGCAGCTGATCAATTCATCTACCTGATACATAAAGGTAGTAAGAGAATAGTCTATACATAATTTTTGATTGTATGTGTGTGCATATATATAAATTTGACCCACTGTATATAACCCCCCAAAGCCAAATAATTCAAACTTTAAGACATTTTATGATTTTAAAGTACTTCATTGATTCAACACATAACAAATGTTAATTAATTGACTAGAACTTATTGCACATTTCATGTTTTCTCTTTTACATATTTTTTACTTATGCAGTTTATGTATTTATTTTGTTTTCTATTAATTTATGAAAAGTAGTAAGATATTTCTTAGGAAAGACTTTGCAATAAATAGAAGAAAGAAGTCTATGAAGGATATTAAGAGGAATGAGCGGAGAAGTTAGGAGGGATCCAGGCGTTTCTAGGGACAGGTGGGCCAAAGCAGAGAGATGCAGACCTTGCATCTTTGAAAACCATGATTCCTGAGCATGTTACCACCTGTTTGCCAGTGTTTTCTGTGAGCTCCCTAATGGAAGTGTTGGTTATTGTAGAGATAGGAATGGGCTAGTATCATCACTCAACATTGGACTAAGTGCTCCTGGAGTTTACTTCTGAAATTTCTAGTCTGGTTCCTCTAGCATTCCCATTTTGAAGTCTGGGATTGGGTTCCAGATAATACATTTAACAAAGTATCCCCTCTGAGGTCATACACCTTACCTTTTTATACAGAGAAACACAAATTACTGGAAATGCCTGAATGTATAATTTTTCAGAACTGATGGATTTTTTTTAAGGGGTAAACCACAGACACGTACATGTATTCATATACCTATTCAAGAAAATTGATGCCATTAGATAAAAATGTAAAGTTCTTGAAGCTTTACGTCTTTACAGTCAAATTGGGTTTGACTATTCATATTAGCTGAATTTGTTTCCATCAATATTAAATTGATATTTCCTAGAATTACAAGTGACCTAATATTTCTCATGTAAAATCAAGATTGCTGAAATCTGTGTATTCTAAATAAGAACATGCTATAATATTGACTTCATTTTTTTCTTCTCAAAAATCTCCTAAAGGAACTTTATGCAGTTTATCCAAGTTTATTCAAAACAAAAGTTAAAAAACCAAAACCAAAAGTAAACAAACTACCTTAGAGTAAATCATGCTGGACTTTCATTCTAGATCTTGCATGTGAGAATAACCTTTTGTTTTTACAATTATTGTTACTGGAGGTGACCCTTCATGAAACTGGCTTTAGCATTTCAGATGCTGCTTTCCAACTCCGGAGAACATGTTCTTTTTAGCCACGTGACGTGTTCTCTTTAGTCACCGCAGGCATGGTGGTGAGATAAGTGGTCTGGCCAGAGCTGATTGAGATTGATTAGGAGGAAGCGTACACACATTTTGTTCTCCTTTTTTGTTCCCCCAAAGTGCTTGCATAAACAATCATCCCCAGAAAGAGGGACAATTCCATTCATGTCCCAGATGCTGAAAATCACGCCCTCTAATGCGGCAAGCCACTCATCACTGACGGCACAAATGAGACTGCTTTAAATTTAACTTGATCAAAAATGGCATATCAGATTACTATATTGTGTATTGCAAACAGAAAGTAGATGGAGACAAGCTGAACTGACTGGATGTTTTCTTTTCTCTTTGTAATTCTTCACCTTTCCCGTACCGAGACATTGATCATATTTCCTCACAACAGACTTATGTGTTGGTGGAGCCAGGAAAGATTTTGTCTAATGCTCCCAATACAATTGATGGCTGAGCATATTAGCAACAATTCTCAGCGTTAAGATATTTATTTCTCACTTTAGGAAGTACATTTACTAGTACAAGTTAATACTCCAGGTTTTAGCAGGAAATAAATACACATGATTCGATTAGCAGAAAATGCTTAAGCCTGGGCATCAGACACTAAATATTTTCTTATAACCTGGAACGTCTGATTATTTGGACTCTGCAATATCCCAAATAAGCTGTGATGTAAAATTCACTGTGTTTTACAAAGAAATGTTAGAAAATGGAAAGAGTGAATAATAATTTAAAATATCTAGACGTATATCAACTCCTGATATAAATCAGAATATTACTGAATACATCAAAAATGTTTGATGCAAATCTTATAATAATAAACTTGTCCCTCATATTTTTTCATAAAATCGTAGTTCTCCAGTATTTCTATCTTTTATTCACAGGCTAGGTGCCTGGTAGAACTGGTCAGTATTCCCAAATACTAGTCTGAGCAATTCAGATGGCAATAAAAGGGCTTGCAAACCAGATTTTTATAAAGGCATATGAATGTACTGGGGACTTTTTGCCTCTGGATGTCAGATTTTTCATTCTGTTTATCTGTGCTTCCTAAAAGTTTTTAGACCTATTAGGGCCAAGACACATTCTTTTTCCGATTTTTCTTAACAAATGATCCTGCAGATGCAACTGTGGGTATTGAGTGCAGTGGACAGGCCAAATGTAATAGCATCCATGTAAAATACACCCATGTACTAAAGCACAGAGCACTGTCTTGGTGACCAGGCAACTTTATTAAATCACGGCATGATGGTAGCATGTGAGAGGAGAAGCCCCCAAATCCCAGGGTTCGTGCAGACCCTGCCGTACAGTTGTCACACAGAACTCATCTGCTCAGGTTTTCCCATGGTCCTTTTCAAGGTCTGGAGTCTCCAGGTTACCTCCATAGAACCTAAGATGCTAGATGAGACAAACCAGAACAAACCAAACGTGTTTTTCAGCGTTGTCAACAACCTTCAGGGAGGCGATGTTGTCATTTCTCTCTACCAAGTAGCCCAAATTATAGCACTACCCCCAGAATAAGGCAATCCTCAGTCTCTTTTGGATTCAGTGGACTCTTTTGAATGGGTGAGCATCTTCCAGGGATGCTCGGATTTCTTTGTTCCTGCTTCTTTCCAAGACAGTGTTTGGGTTTACAGAAGGGCTGGTGCCCTCATGCAGCTGGATGGTGGGGCTTCTCACGTTGGGGCTCAGCTCCTTGCTATCTGCTGAAGGGAGTTTGTCTGCTTTTAACGCTGAGGGTTACTTGGCACCTGCTCCTGAAGCCTGTGGCGGATTTACCTCTTGGTAAGACCGTGTTCCCAGGGAACAGGTCATTGTCCCCTCCGGGATCTTTGCGATGTCACTTCTTGCCTCCCTGAAGGCTGACCATGAGTCTCATTTGGTTTCCAGCCTGAGCAGCCTTGGTTACAGGTTTAATTTGCCTTTGCCAAGTTGACCTTCTGTTCAGATCCAGTCAGACTCTCATCTCACTTCTGTGCCCCCTTTTGATGGCCTGTGGGCAGTCTGGTTCACCATGCCAAGGGGAAAAAGATCGTCAAATGGTTTTGTCCTGGCAGTTTAGTCCAGAAGTAACCTATCACTTCCACTCAGAGCTTGTTGGCCAGAGCTGGTCACATAGCCCCACCCAACCACCAGGGGGCGTGGAAATCGCAATCCTCCAAGTGCCTGGAAGGTAGAAGAAGGGAAATAGTTGGCAACCATTAGTAATGACTACACAGCCCCCTACAAGGTGATCTCCCAAAATTCCAAATGGAAGCCAAGACAAAGCCTTTCCACAGCTTGCTTATTCCTCTCACTTTTCTGATCCCCCTGGGACTTCGTTCCTGAACAAGGTGTCTGAATCACCCTCCCACCACCTTTTACCCTTCCTCCATTTCCTCTCTTTCCCAGGATCCTCTGGGTTCCCATCTCTTCTTCCTGCCAAAGAGGGAGACATCACACGTCCTGTTTCCTATTTTCTCAGTTGGTCTTTGCCCTCCCTGGCTTCTCTAGGGCTTCATGGGATAATGATCACTGGCTAACAGGATTTACCGGAGAGGAATGAAAAACACAACAGTTTATCCTTGCAAAATTATGTCTGTGTTTATAATCTGCCCAGTAAGTATCTTATGGTGGCCACAATTTTGCCATAGTATTTTTCCAAGAGTCAGTACTGCCTATGACGTACTTGGCAACTTCCCAAAAGGTATGTGGAAGCCCTTCTAAGCACTATCCAAATTCAAAAATAGTTGTCTAGCAAATTCCACTCTGTTCTTTTCCAAAGTAATCACTTTTACATCATGTATAATATACAGAAATGTTCATGAACGTTATTTATTTAACAGTATGTATCCTTGACATACACCGTGATGTCTTTGTGTACTCCACTTTTAATAAATATTATTGGCATCCCTATGGAGATATATTTTATCCCATTACATACTGCTTTACTCATCCAATGCAATTGCATTACCTCTTGTAGGGATATTCCCTTTTTTTTGTTTGGAGTCACTGATGAAAGACGTACCAAGTGAGGTGACCTTCAATCCTGCCAAAGGGGTGAGGTTCAATTAGCAACCTTTCATGAGGCATCTGGGATCACTAATGATCAAAGCACACAGGAGTCTTGAACTTCTGGTTTAACTTGTAGCACAGAGACTGGTCCAGGAAGGCCACAGCCAGTGACAAAGGCTAATGGAATATCTCAGTGGACCCTGTGGTCAGCTACTCCCACCTTTGCTCTGAACATTAATGAGGAGCTTCTGGACTAGGGGCTGACTGGAAGATGGTATTTCAGGGGTTCCCTGTTCTCTCTGTCCTGTGATCCTTGCAGTAGACTCTTCCCTTGTTGCCATGTTTCCTCCAAGGAAATCCAGTGGAGCAGGCTTTTCTCCGACACAAAATAATGCCATACTTTGCTGGGGATGAATGCCTACACCCCAGAAAAATGCACCTTTGTCAGTAGTATTTACATTTTGTGATGCTTAGACCTCATCCTTTTTGCATTCTCATTTTACTACTCTATTTTGTATAGCAGCTCGTCTGTACATATCTCTTTTTATCCAAGGCTTCCACAGTGTGCTTACAAATTGTAATGAATTCAGCTACATAACATCACTAAAGAAAATGTAAGTTTTACCATCAATGGACTTTTTTTCCAAAGGCTTCTGGCTAACTGAGCAGTCAAGTATGGATGGATAATTTAGTACTCATGGTTTTATTTCTAAGCATGTCACCCTTGCATTTCCTGACATGATCCTACACTGAATTTAATTAAAAAGAAAAAGGAGCTCTCGCCTTAAGAAGAGTAACGGTGTGTCCCTGGGAAGTGGTGGGGGCCTTGGAGCAGAGCGCCTGGCCTCCTGCCCTTCTGGGCATCCTGGATTCCCCACTGTTCTCTACATGTCAGAGGGAGATGCAGCTATTCTGAGTGGCCTCAACAATGATCTGGAATCATATCTGTTCTGAATAACTCAGGGGGCCTCTGAAAGATGCACAATGATGCTTTTATAGAATTAGACCAGATCTCAGAGCTGCATCTCTCATAAACATGAAGATTTCACGGGAGATGCACAAATAAACTTGGTCATACATTTTATTCAGTCATGCATGAGGTATTTAGTACATGTTCGGATGGTTTATAGGCTTGCTGGGCAATTTGTATTTTATTTCTAAGGTGAGAAATGAGCAAAATCATCTTATAGTCTTGTCAATACAGAACTTCAAACACATAAGAACTGCAAAGCCTGAGATCAACTCAGATCTGAATGCCTCGCTACTGTGTGTTTCTTTAAAACTTGGTCAGGAGTGTCTATGAGAGAAGCAAAACAAAACACACAGTAGCAATGGATTTTTGTTTATTTTATGCAGAAAGAGCTGCAGTGATGAATGTTAATTGCCAAGGGCATTGAAAGTTGTCCCTCGGGACACTGCACACAGAACTTAAGGGAGTCACATGTGAACAGTCACACTGTGCTTTTTTTCTTTAATATCACTGGCATTTAATTTGAATCACAAATTAACAAGTATACACTTATTTTTTATTTAATTTTAAATTGTCTGTTTACAAAACCATTATAGGGTATGTCTGCATTTAGTACAGGAATCTGTTTTACAATTAGTCAGCTCTGTGTGATTTTTTTCATTATGGATACACTTTTTGGAAAACTACCTGTTGTCTCCTGCTCAGGCTGCTAGCAGACTGCAGGAAGCACAGCAGAAAGGGAATCAGAGGTTACCTAGACAGGTCCAGAGGGAGGATTTCTGCATTTTTTACATCCTGATAGCCAGAAATGGTATATGTAGATAGTTGGAATTGCTCCTTAAGAAATCAGAGCTGGAGCAAATGCTTAAATTTCCCTCAGCAATGTAGGCAGGGTTGTGACAAAAACACCAATATATAAATCCCAGAGATCTCTGAGTGGGATGGTCAGGGAGCATCCCCAGGGCCTGCCGCCCTATGGCCCCTTTTTCCTGGGAACATCTGTTACTCCTGCTTATCTCACCCTCTCCCCACTCACCCAGCCCCGCCTGGAATCTGGAATGAGTTTTCTGTGAATTAAGATGCATTTAAGTGAGGAAAGAAATACACAGAGCTTGATGAGCTCCCATTTGAGACAATGTAATGAAGATCTTGGAGGGAAACTTCCCGTGGTTACAATTTCAATTTAGCCATTTACTTGCTTGACATTTAGATGCCCTGGAGATAGGTTAGTCTGTTCACTTCAAATTATCCCACTTGACTTTGTTCCCTTTGGTATCTTTCTGCTCTGGACCTTGTTCCAACTTGAAGAAGGCATGAGCTATTCTCCTTTTCAACTCTGGGTAATTTCTACCTCTGGGTAATTTCCCCCTCTGCACAAAGCTGACACTCATTATGACAGTGCATGCCCCGTGGCCACCAGGGGCAGGGGTCATTTTCATCTTGATCAGTGACCAGAATAATTAAGGCCCTAGCTGAGAGTTTCCTGTTCAGCCTTTCCTCTCCCCAAAGACACAAGTCACTGCCTGTGTCTGAGCCAACGAAAGGGGGGGGAAACAATCACACAGGGATAACTAGAGACAGAAACCTTCCAATATATCTGCCAGTATATCAATATAAAAGACAGTCTGGTATTGATAAGCAAACAATACTGAATAACTGACAAATCGCAGGGATATGTTCTTAGAAGGGGTAGAGAATGAAAAGGGAGC
This sequence comes from Balaenoptera borealis, assembly GCF_965194805.1. Taxonomy (NCBI): domain Eukaryota; kingdom Metazoa; phylum Chordata; class Mammalia; order Artiodactyla; family Balaenopteridae; genus Balaenoptera; species Balaenoptera borealis. The sequence continues at coordinate 71,635 of NW_028122769.1, read as the reverse complement.
TAAGCTTTAATAAAATACCCTCACCCGAACCTAAAATGATTGTTTTTTGCTTGTCTGCAAAGCAGAGACTGTAACACCCGTCCCACTTGCCGGGTGCATGGAGGAGTTGTGAGGTAGCACTTAGAGCATCTGGGAGGGTCCTGAACACATCACATGCTTGTGACAAGTTTTGGCTTTCCTCATTTTCTCTCCTTTATCTAGTATAAAGTGGCAGGTAACGGGCCATTCAGTAATGAAAAGACTGCAATGCCCCACACTCTGGATGTCACCCCTCTTTCACCATGACTGTCTCCCGTCTTGCGATCGTGTGTGGGAGAGAAAGTATTGTGCTAGATGCTCTAACACAGCTTCTTGTTGAATTCTCATTGCAGCCCTAAAGCATACCTATCACACTTTGCTGGGAGGGATGTTTTGTGTTCAGTGTCCTAAGCTGTGGAACCTTGTTCTGTGCAAGTCAGACCCTCTGGACATGTTTTCCTTTGTATGAATTGTGACACTTTATTCAACTAAGGGGCTGAGGCAGGAGACAGGACGGTGACAATGGAAAAAGACAGTCTGTGGTGTGGTCCTGGGAAGAGCTGGGTGGGAGGGCAAGTGCCTTTCTTGTGGGTTCAGCGCTGGTGACTCCAAAACAGTAATTGCAAATCCCTGGGCTCTGTTTCAGGGGGTGTTGGTTCCCAGGGGGAATTTACTGAAGATTTGCAACATTGAATAATGCAGGCTGATCAGTTTCAGAACCACTGCTCTGCAGCTAAGAGCTGGTGGGGCGGCTGTGCTCAAGCGTACCCACTTTAATGTTGTTTCAGTGTATTTTGTTTTGTTTTCCATTACAGAACAGTATCTCCCTTACCCGTCAGTAAAACTGTTCGGGGCTCCCTAACAGTCCTCAGGTTATGTTTGTGCATTTCCCACTTTTTCCAGTCATTAGAAAAAAGGGCATCTACCCCGGTGGACTGCATGCATGGGCGAATGCACAGTAATTCAGCATCATCACCCTACAGGGGTCTGGGGATTACGCCGTGGCTGTGTTACCCAGCTGAAATGAATTGCTTTGCAGCACAGGGAATTCTGCAGTTTCATTACTTTATCAGAGTACCTACTTAATCAGATAGCTTAATTTGCATACCAGTAGCACCTTCTCACCACAGGTAAGGAATATGAAATGTTCAAGGTTGATTACCAGCAGATGGTGAAGAGTGGTTGACAGAGACGTGGCTGCATCATCTGTGGGAGAGGCTGGTCCCAGGGCAGATGCTGGAAGCATGCTGACGCTTTTTACTCTGTTGCATTTCTGTCCATGTGGTACCCGTGTTGATGATACTTCCCGCTTCAAGAGAGATTAAAGATGACAGAGAAAGATTGTGAAATGCAAAAAGAAGAAGTATCTTCAGTACATTCTTTACAACCTTGGTACTAAGAATACAGGACATTTAGCAGTTTCTCAGAGATTGAAACTGATTCATATAAAACTTCAAATGTAGAACCTTTAAGTTAAAGTGATCAGCTAAAAGCCAACACCTAATTTCTGCCTTCTTTTGGCAATTATTATAAAATTACAGGCAGTTGCAGAGTAATGTTACTTGGGACTGTTAGTTAACCCTCAGCTAGAACCCAGAAGGACTTATCATTCATCAAACATTAGATGGGACCTTTGCACAAATCAGTAGAAGTAGCAGGGAGGTGTTGGGTGGTGATCAATCTTGTTATTAAAGACAAAGAAAGACTGAAAACTATCACAGGTTGGAAGACACTAAGGAGACAAGGTGACTAGATGCAATGTGGGGTTCTGGAACAGAAAAAGGGAGTTAGTTAGTGGAAAAACTGGAGACATCAAAAGAAAGTTTGTCATTTTGTTACCATTGTACCAGTGTTAATAGCTTAGTTTTGATCAAAATACCATGGTGATGTCAGATATTAACATTAGGACACACTGAGTAAAAAGTAGACAGAAACTCCCTATCCCATCTTTGCAACTCGTTTGTAAATCTGAAATTATTTCAAAATAAAAAGTTTCATAATGCATTACAGAACAGCCAGAGTTGTGGCATGTTTAAGATGTGGATCAAAGGAAAAGACATTGTGCTTGTGGTTGAGAGGAAATTTTGGAATTTTGGAATAAAGATTGCAGGAAATGAGGAAATCTTAGAAAGAATTTGAGTTTTAAAGAATTTGTAAGCTTTAAATTTTGCTAAGGGTTATACACGTAGTGCCGTTAGCAGAGGACATAGTGAAGCAACAGATGTGCCCACTTGCTAGTTTCACCTCCACACCCTGATGTAAGCGCTCCACTTCCATTTTCCTTTGAGCTGTCTTGTAACCATGTCACACACCTCCTGACATGTACTTGGTCGTAACAGCTTTTGTAAACAGGACATGGATGTTAATAATAGCCCCTAATAAAAAAGATAATAAATGTTGTCTAAAGTGTCAGACCTTATTATGAGAGCCTCAAATTAGATGTCAGGACAATGGGGAAAATTGTTTTTAAAGCTAGTTTTTTTGTGTTAGGGACTGTTTACATGACACTGTGTTTTCTAGACATGGATAATTAGCAAAATATCAGTTCCAGAATGCATTTCAAACCTGTTTCCCAATTTTTATATTGCATAATAATTTAAATTCAGAAAATTTAATATGACATCTAAATCCAAATTCAAAACTCATGTTTCTGTTAAACTAGAAGAACAAAATATATCAATAATACATTCACAGGTATCCCTAATTCTTCGGTGTCTCACAGGCACTGGAGAAAACAAAGCACAGTAATTTCCACTCTGCACCTATTGTCTTGAATACCTGAGAAACTCCTCCCCATTCACTTCCTCTGGGTTCTCGCTCACCCTCCTTGCTGACTTTTTAGAACTCTCCCTTCCTGCACAGAAATCACTTTCACATCCACCCCTCCCATATTGCATTTCAAATTGTTCTTTGAAATGTCTGCTTCTCTTATGAGTCTGTAAGCACCATGAGTGTAGGGCTATGCCATAGCCCTCTTTGTTATCCCAACATTCAACATTGTACTTCCTCATGCTGGGAATCCACAATTAAGGTTTTCTAGCTTTATTTTCTAACAAAGGAAAGTTTGTTATTTTCCAACAGAGGAAAGTTTGCCCTTTGTTTATGTCCAACAAAGGGCAAGTCATGCATTGAAGCCAGTAACGACACTAGTTCCAAGCACTGATGTAATGGCATGGTGTTTAGTTGTCCACCTATTACATTAAGCAATTTCACTTAGCGGGACACCCCAATACCAGAGAGTCAGGGGTTATGAACTAAGAAACAAAACAATTAATATAGGCTTCATCCATTTACATTTAACCTGTGTTTTTATTTTGTGTTTGTGTGTGTGTATGTGAGTGTGTTTGTATAATTCTGGGGCATTATATAATGCAGAATTTGAAACTATGATTTTCATAAATCTTATTTATGACCCCATTCTTACAGGTTAATATAGATTTCAAAGATTTCTCTGTCTTTACCGGTTTTCTTCTTTTTATTCCCACAAAAAGGAGCTGGTGGCTGGTCTCCCCTTGTGTCAAATAAATACCAGTGGCTGCAGATTGACCTTGGAGAAAGAATGGAGGTCACAGCTGTGGCCACCCAGGGAGGACACGGGAGCTCCGACTGGGTGACCAGCTACCTCCTGATGTTCAGCGATGGCGGGAGGAACTGGAAGCAATATCGACGAGAGGAAAGCATCTGGGTATGTGCTTTATTGAAAAGCAGTCTGTCGGAGTATGAATTATGCCAGTTACTGCATGTTGCTGCCCATCTGTCAGATCAAGTATAGAACCAGAGCCTCCTAAGTTACTTGAAAATGTTTCCACTGAATGTAAGCCACATGTGACGTTCCAGAAGACACCGTCCATGGCTAATTTATGAAATAAGTAAAACAATTTTATAATGTAGCGAAATATTGAAAATGTCTTCCCATTCTTCCTTTAAATAGTGTGAAGTCTAAGGAATAAATAAGTCACATACGACTGATTTTATTTTTGTTTGATAACAAACACAATAGTTTATATTGCCTCAGCATTTTTAAATAAAGCAAATTCATTTTCTCTGTGCCCTCTGATAAACTGAAATTCCTGAAAGACCCTGAACACGTAAAAATAGATGTAATGGAGAGTCTCTCTGTGGAGGACTTGTTGAGGGATATGTTGAGTTCCTGCTCCAACAGGAACTTGGGCACCATGTGGCCCCTTGTAATTTATGGACAATAGATCCCTAGGATTCTTTGGAATCATAACTATTTTACATCAGTGACATAGTTCCTACTTCTGATTACATATCCATGCTTCTTTTAGAAGAATTAAATTTTGTTTGCTTAACTTTTTGAATATTAAAATTTATGTAATTTATTCTTTATTTAGCATTTCATATCTTTAAATCACAGTCTGCTCTGAATGAGAAGCTCTAAAAGTAGAGTGTTGTAAAGGTCTGCAGCAGGTTTGCAATTGGCTGATGGGGTGTGGCCTGAAGAAGATTCATCAGGTGGAGAAGAAATTACTTTTTTCTTCTTCTTAAAAATATAATTTAGATGGTTGCCAAGAGCCAGGGGAAGGGAGTAATGGACTGTAAGTGTTTTAATGGAGACAAAGTTTCAGTTTGAGAAGATGAAAAAGTTCTTGAGATGGAAGGTGGTGATGTTTGCACAAGAATGTGAATGTTAATGTCCAGAACTGTACACTTAAAAGTGGCTAAAATGCTAAACTTTTTGTTATGTATATCTTACCACAATAAAAAATACACAGTGTATCTTCCATTTAATTTAGGCTAAGAATGTTGTATAACTTAAGAAATTTTTTTTCTTAATTGTCAGAGTTAGAAGACAATTGTCAGCTAAAAAGCCGTTATGTCTTAGCACATAGCTTATCTATAAAACTAACAGGCAACACAATGATAATATTCGTTGTGTAACAAACGGCCCTCATTTGAATTTCCTTAGAACTCTGTAACTTATTATAACTTAATAGGTTGTGGTCTACTTAATTTCTTATCCCTGGAGCTTTTATTAGTTAGTCAATAAATGTTGATGCAAATTGAATCAAGAAAAACTAGTTAGTTGTCTAATACTAGATAAAACAACAAAGTGGGAAGGGCTATGTGAGTGTTTTTAGGGCTGGCTGACCTAAGGTTTCCAAACAAGTAATTGCCATGTGTATGATCCGAAGCAGGTATTAATGTTGTGCTTATTCTAAGAACACCAAGTCCAAAGCAGGGTTAAGGTCAATATTGCTTAAGTAAGTTAAAGCTTAATGAAACATCTACTTACATAGAGAACTTTTGTTCAAACTTAAATATTATTTTTCAAAATTAGTTAACTAATAGTTAATGCCTACTTATTCTTCATTGTATTAATTAAGGTTCATATTTTCGCCCCGCTCCAATCCCATTTGATTGAGCAACTCTAACAGTTCTTGTTTTTAGTTAAGCAGGTTGGAGAGGAATCATATGTAAGCATCACCCTCTGCTGATTTCTTTAAAGGTCAGGCACCCTTGGGGAAGTAGGGTCAAGAATATAGTGGCATTATTAACCCTAGATCATGCAGGTGAGGACAGAAGTGGACCCCTCAATCCTATCCATCCTATCACACAATAAACATGGGTAAAGTGGCCTGCCTTACACTCCTGCTGAGCTTGCATCCCTCCCTGTGTCCCCAGCACTTCCTGGTGCCTGGGGCCGAGCACGTTGGTAAATGTTTGCTGAATTAAAACGAATGAGTGGAATCTACGTTCTGGCAGGATGCCTTCCTTAGCTCCCTGCTCTGTGCTTCTCTGTAGCCCTTGGTCTCAACTTAGTGATCCTTGAAGCTCCAGTGGAGGTGTTTCTCCTCTCTTACATTTTGAGCTCCTTTAGGAAAAGGGCTCATCCTCACATCTTCTGCGTGCACCACCATGGGTTAAGTGAATTCATCTCCTAATCTGGGCCCAACTATACACAACTGTCATTGACAGCACTAAATCACACTAGTTGATGATTCTGACATTATACTCACAGTTTCTTTAAAAATTGGGCTGGTTTGGCTGCTTTCCAGACCTCTCACAAAATGTCAGCTGCTCTTAAAAATCAACCATACACTTTACCAGAGGTTCTACCCCTTCTTCATGTGCTTGTTTTAGATATGAACTGCTGATGTTAACTTGAGAATGAATTTAAATTTTAAAAAAAGTCCTTGAGATATTATACTCTTCATTAGTGAAAGTAATATGTTTATTCATGGTGCCATTTACTTAATTTCCGATCACTGCTTTAACACATTTTCATGGATTTAGTGACTTAATACAAGACAGAGTTATTATGTCATAGTTCTGTAGGTCTAAAGTACAGTAGACCTGGCTGGGTTCTCTGCTTAAGGCATTTTTCCTGGAGGCTCTGGGGAAGACTTGTCCTTCAAGGTGTCTGGAGATTCCCAGAACCTTCCCCAGGTTCCATGATTTGCTGGGAGGATTCACAGGACCAGTGTGTAGTCATACAGCTATGATTTAGCACAGTGAAAGGACACAGAGCAAAATGAGCAAAGGAAGAGGGTGCTTGGGGTGAAGCGCAGAGGAAATCAGGCCCAGGTTTCTACAGTCCTCTCCCAGGGAAGTCATATGGGACTAGCTTAATCCCCCAGCAGTGAGTTATAGAAACCCACATGGAATATTACCAACCAGCTGAGCTCATGTACTGGGGGCTGGTCATGTAGGCACCCTCTGCCTTGCATGTAACAAAATCCCAGACTCCCAGAAGGAAGGCAGGTACTGAGTATGAACCACAGTGTTTGAGCAAACATTAGGCACAGTAAGCCACCTTTCTCATTAGAGTCTTGGGAATGGGCCAGCCTTGCAAGCAGGCCTTTCAGAGGGCAGCAGTCAGGACTGCCCTCCTGATGCTTCTGCATACACACTCACTCACTTCCTTGTGGGTGTAGGACTGAGACACTGATCTCCTGTAGGTTGCCAGCTGGGGGCTGGTCTTTGCTCCTAGAGGTTTCCCACATCCCTTATGCTTTCTGTGTGGCCTGTTCTTGCAGCAGGGGGTCAAGTCCCTTTCATCTTTAAATCGCTCTTTGTTCTTGTTCTCCTTCTGCTGCACCTCTCTGATTTCCTCTTCTTCTAGCTGGAGAAAGTCCTCTACTTTAAGGGCTCATGTGGTTAGACTGGATCGACTTGGGTAATCCAGGACAGTCTTCCTAACCATAATCCCATCTGCAGAGTCCCTTTTGCCATGCAAAGTAACATATTCACAGTCCCTTTCTTTAGGGCCTGGACATCTTTGAGGCCTTTCTGCCCACCCCACTGTATTTATACATCTCTGATTTTTTTTTTTCTTTCTGCATTTGGTATCCTTTCCTAGCAAACACATTTCTCATTGAATCTGAAGATGTTTTCCAGAGTCATATGAAGTCATGTTGCAGGGGTATCTGAGCACCTGCTCGCAGTTGGTGTGTCACAGGTGTCCCCCCTGAGAGGCTGCTGCCCCGCCATCACTAGTGTAGCTCTCACCCACAGCAGTGTCCCCAGCTTGTGGCCTCGCTGATGTAACCTTGACCCCCAGCAAGAAAGACAGTGTATTGGCTTTCTTCTCAGGAAGCCTCCTTCTACTTTTATAAGAAAGTCCAAATCAAGCACTCCTTCTCTGGCCTTAAAAGTTTTGTGGATGTTCTCCCTGTCATAATTATTTTAAGTGACTTTTCTTGTTCTTCTGGGTCTATCTGCTGTCTGTGCTAACTCTGTCCGCTAATACATGTTAACTCTTTCCAAATTCCGAAAACTCTCAGAAAAAGGTCAATCCTAACTCCTTACTGAAAATGGACATGAGATGATAATAAGACAGAAGATCTTTACTTATGTTACTTTGGGCAAGTTGTCCATATGCTTTGCCACATGTTTGCCATGGAATATTAATTAATATGTGACATGCAAGGTATACCTCTCTAAATTCTCAAAATTATGAAATTGAGACATGGCTGGCCACCAAGTCTTTGACTAAGGGATTTGAGGACTGCAGGTCCAGTTACTGAAGGTTAGTTATCCAAATTGACTTTCTTAAAAAAAGAAATTATGTTCTTCACTGGTGATATGTTCCACTTTAATATTTTTTCTTAATGAGTGACTGCTTCCATGGCTGAACTGGATTTCTATGTGAAAATAACCAAAAAAATTAAACAAATACTCAGATCTGTGAAATACATTCCAAAAGGGTTTTATTTAAATGGAAATAAAGGCATGTGTCTTACATGACAGAAAAGGCATCACCATCTCTCACCAAGGGATGCACTACATCTCAGGACATACAAACTCTTTTGATGTGCAGAGTAAATGTCCTCACTTGAAATGTAGTGGAAGAAGTATCACTGTTTGAACAAGTTTAGAAGGGGTGCATTTCCTATACGATGTGAACAATCATGGTTTATATCGGTCATTTAGTAAACCAGGTGGCTTGACCAAGCTTGGTGCTAAACGTCCATAGGACTTAGAAGATGAGTTTGCAGCTTCAGCCCAACTAAATCAGGAAGTGGCCAGAGTCTTAGGACGCTGAGGATCATAGACCAGCAGTGCAGTGAGCAGTGCAGCAGATCGGTGGTCACTGACAGAGCTCACTAATGTTGAGTTTCTACTGTTTCCCTGAGAATATGTCAGCCAACACTTACATCAATCTACTGTGACTCTGAGATTCATTACAAGAATTTTGTGGGGCAGCCCTTGCGAACCAGGATTCTTACCTGCAAGCTAATGTGAGCTCTGAGCTCCCTGGGGGCCTCTGGACCAGGCTGGGGAGAGGTGTGGGCGCCAACCACTGTCCTGCTCTGAGTCTGGGTCTGTGAGCATCCCTGGTGGGCAGGAGAGGTCTGTGAGTGGGCAGCCTAGAGCGCTGGCAGTATTCTAGAGGGGTGTTGGGGCAGCTCCATCACCACCCTCCTGGGCACCTATTTGGTCTTCTTGGGACCCTCTAGCAAGCCTTGTCCTTCCCAGACCACCTGCCTGCCCTGACTCTGTCTCTTCTCCCTCGCCGTTCCAGTTGTTTGGGAACAATGGGCTGACTCAATGAGAGCCAGGCCAATACCCACCTCTCCTCTCGGGAGACCGTGCCTAATGGTGTCCACTGCAATGGTGTCCTCTGTTGAGGCTTATCTGGCCCAGGGACCACTGGGTCCCTATTGGCCGTGGGGACCTTTCCTCCTGCAATTCCTGGGTGTTTTTTCTTCTATTTTATCAATACTTTGTCTTCATTCTCATCTCCTTACTATTTCTCCCTCTTCTCCTCTATCCTTCTATTCTTTCCTTATGTATTTTTTTCACCTATCATTAAATACTTTTCTCCTTATTTCTCTCTTCTCTCTCCATTTTTCCCTATATCCCTCTTCTATCTGTATTGTTACAAATTCTAGAAAATCAACTTGAATCAGTCTAGGTAGTTTGGGAATCCGAGCACACGGAGAAGGGGAGGGTTTAGCTGGGTCTCTGGAATGGCTGTAACTAAGAGGCAGCCCTGCCCTGTGCCTTCTGTGGATTAGCTTCTGGCATTCATTTTCCTATATTGGTTCAAAAATCTGAGGAAATGCTCGGACTTACTTGGCTCTGGCTGAGGGGAGTCTCAGATCTCACCACCTGTGAAGAGCTGATCTGATCAGGACGGCTCCCAGGCCACCCTACACTTAGCACTGAAGCCCCTGGATTGGGGGGTGGGGCCATGTAAAGACTTGATGTCCACCCTAATTGGGGCACTTAGAAGGGAGGGATGCTGGGAGGGCCATATTATCAAATTTCCTGTTCTTTGTCTCTCTCTCTCTCTCTCTTTCACTCTCTCTCCATGACCTTTTGCTTTCTTTTCTATTTCTCTGCTTTCCTCTTCTTATACATCTTACCTTTCTACTCCTCGCCTTCCTTTTTTCTCTATGAATTAAAGGACCTAGATTGCTATGAGTCCTGCTACTCAACATGTAACCTACAGACCAGCAGCATCACCTGGGATCTTGATACAAATATGGAATCTCAGCCCCCACCCCAACCTATTGAATAGAATCTGCATTTTAACAAGATGAGCAGGGGATTCCAGTACAAGCTAGATTGTGAGAAGCACTGACTGGGATGAACCAAGTCCCATCTGTGGGGGAAATTGTTTTGCCCCTTAACTATCCTCCAGCTGCCTGGATCAGAGGAGACTGTGCCGCCTGCTCTAGGATGCAGCTTATCCCACGCACGTGTTAGCCTGAACAGGTGATGCTCTCTGTAACAGGGCCTCAGGAAGCTTGCTCCAGTGCCCTCTGACTGCAAGACACCCTCTTTCTCCCTGATAGTCACCAACCTAGGGGGGCGGAGCCCAGGTATTTTCTCATTGTTATCAGTGAATAACAATCAAGTGGTTAAAGTTAGTCCTATCTTTGAGAACTATAATATTTCCTGAATCGCTATACTCTGCATTCATTAGGAGTTTATTCTTCATATTAAAAACTCATCAGAACTCTAATTCAGAAGTTGGATCCTTTATGAATTTAAGATGGAAATTGTTATTCAAAATGCATTGAACTAAACTTAGAATTTAAGTGCATTTTTCTTCCTAGGCAGGCCCTTTGTGTGAAAAAGGCATTCTTCTAGGAAAGGACTGGCAAAATATATTTGAGAAAAATAAGAAAAGAAATTACTTGAAATAAACATAAGTTCTAGTATAAATAATTCTATTTAATAGATTTCTTTCGCCTTGAAAAAATAGGTAGCAGTAGGTCCTTAAATGAATATAAAATAGACATAGCAAATCGTTTGAACCTTTGTTCTTCTCTAGATCATTTCCAACCTAGAACACCAAGTAGACTAATTAATAAGGCTAATTAATATTGTATTGAAAGATTCACAACAATCTCACAGTGCTCTAAGAGAGCAACAAAGGTGACCCCAAATTTGCAGGGCAGGAAAAAGACACGGAAATACTGGAAGCATGGGGGTTGGGAAGGGGACTGTTTGTTATACCTGCACCACTTCATTTATTTAAGAGAAAGAACTGATGCACATATGGCAAAATATTTACCTTGTTAAAATAAATCTAGATTATCAGTACATGCATATCTGTTTTGGGGGGATGTTTGAAATATTGCATAATCAAATTACTAAAGAATATTCGATTCAGGTTTAAAAGAATTACGTTTACTTGGTATAAATAGAAAGATCATATGACTGTGTAGTTTCAGAATAAAGAGGGATAAGAACAGTGTCAAATCATAATAAGAAAAACTGGACTCAGAGATAAGGAGGGTTTGTATGTAAGGAAGCAGACACTCTGCTAAGTGTGAAGCTCTATTGGTAGAAGGAGCAGAAATTCTCTTGACAGAGATTCCTGCTAATTCAGTCATTTAAATATATGTTGGTTTATTTCAGGTCTAGGTTAATACATTTATTGCTAATGAGTTGATGACTCAACAGAGCCAAGCCCCACATCAGGTAGGAGGTTGCAAAGAAGGGTCCATCCTACCGCATCAGGTAAGAGGTTGCAAAGAAGGGTCTGCAGAGTGTGCCTTGGCTGTCTGAGGCTTGTGCCAGCTCCAGGCTTGCCGATTTCAAGTTTGGCTCTGAGACTGGGTGGTTTTGGGCAGAATAGGAGCAGCATTTCAATGATTCTGTATCGATCTCTTCCACGTACTTGGCCTTGTCAGGGACACGGCCCTCTCCTTCCTAACCATTCACCTCATTACGTCAAGCGCATTGATCCCCGAGGCAGTGACTTTGTACCATGGACAGTCTTGTTGATTGCACTTACCATTGTGGACCACAGTTGAATTTTCTGTACATGTCTCCCCCTCCTGGGCTCTGAGAGCCATTAGGTCAGGGATTAATCTCCTCAGAGGGCCAGGCCTATAACAGATTCTCAATAAGGAGTTGTTAGATTGAGTTAAGGAAAAGTTGCTGTTCTCAAACAGACCTCAACCCAGATGGTTAGTTAAGTTAAAACTTAGCCAACTGTGTGATGCTGCTTGTGTGATGGGAGGCTTTCGGTGCCAAGCCTAAGTGTAACAAGAGGCTTAACACTTCTTCCCCACAAAGTTGTACAAGGACGATGCCCTACTGAACCTGAGAGAGAGGTGGTTCCATTTGCCCTTCATTGCAGGTCTCAGTGACAATAGAGATAAAAGCTGGATTTGGTCTGTCGAAAACTCTCAGAGCAGCTGAAAAGGTTGAGGCAGAGAAGTGAATGAGACACCTGAGCTGCTACCACAAAGTAGCCGATGGGTCCCCGGAAACCCAGGATCCAGTAACAACTGCCTCTTGCCAGGGCCAGCTGCATTCGGTGGGTGTGGAGCGTCCTTCCTTCCATTTGTCGATTACAATCCTTCCCAACTTGAAAACCTTCACTCAAATCCCTTTTACTCTGTACTAAAATTGTGTAGACACGCCCTTCTTTTTCTACTCCTAGGATTTTTCATTTTTATTTCTCAAGTATTACTTTTCTTTTGCCATATTTATTCACCTCGTGCTTATTTCACATCAATTCTGGCATCAGGGACTACAGCTTGTTTATCCCGATATCCTTTGTACCTACTTTATTGCTTTGCAAAAGTAACGATTTTGCTCATTTGAATTGCCAGGTGTTATCAGGTTGGGAGGGAGGGGTGTGGTGGTGAGTAGAATTTTAAATATGCAGCAGGATAAATAGCAACTCTTGAGACATCTTACAAATTACAGTTTTACTTTTCCTGGAATGAAGTAGTTCCAGAAGTGGTGTTATTAGAGATATATGGAAATTAGGATATATTTTATGAAAAAGGTAAATCTTAAACAGTAATATGAACAGAGTATGGCAGAGTTGTGGGGGAAATAGCTTTAGAAGTAGACTTTTTTATTCATTTGGGAGATGGCAAAAGTATTGTTTTTGATCAAGAAAAGTAAATGATGGAAAAAGTGAATTTTTACCAAAAAAGGTGCTCCGGCAGCAGACTCATTGAAAGGAAGTGCTGCAGAGCCAAGTTTTGGGAAGGTGGAAGGCAGGACAGCCTAGGGAGCATCTCACCAGGGTTTTATGGAAATTCTTCCTCGTGACTGCAGTTCTGGCAGCTTAGCCTCATAGGATGTTGTACTAATAGTGGGTCTCATAGGGAACGACAGTCAAAGTCTACAAATTCTACAATTTGCACACATAATGTAAATGTACAGAAGGCACAGATATGGTATGTACTTCAGGCTATTCATGGGTGATTTCCTGGGTCTGTTGTTTTGACATAAAAGACTCAAGTGGTTTGGTACCAAACTAATTGGGATCTTGCGAAAATGGCCCCCAGCAGAGGTGGAGTGTTTGGAGCACTGCTGTGTTCACAGCCCTTGATAACTCCTGTGGTTTCTGCACTCTGCAGTCCTATGCCACTTAACACTTAGAACAATTTTCTGCCTTTGATGCAGACCACATTTTATATATTTGTATAGACAAAAGCAATGATGAAAGTTTAAAATTTTGCAAAACAGGAAGACAGGCTTTGAGTACTTTTTTTAATATTAATATCACAGTCTCAAAACTCTGAGATGTTGAGAATTTCTGATCAGCAAACCTCAAACTTTCAGAGTGGCTAAGATTAGGGCAGCAGTTGAGAAGCTGGATGCTGTTCAAGCATGTTTAAGGGTCTCAGACAGAGAGAAATATTGGTTTAGACCAGGGGCCAGCCAACTTTCTCTATAAAGGGACAGATAATAAATAGTTTTGGTTTTGTAGACCATGCAGTCTCTGTTGTGACTGCTCAACTCTGCTGTCGTGTGAAAGTAGCCAGAAGCAATATGTAAATGAACGAGTGTGGCAGTGTTCCAATAAAACTTTATTTAAAAAGCCACACAGCCAGCTGGTTCCGGGTTTAGGTTGCCTACCCCTGGTCTAGTCCACTTTGTATCTATTTAAGGTATGATGTATGGATTCAGTATGAAGAAATGAAAATTACAACATCAGTGTGACACAATGTAACCTCTCCCACTTGAACTCCACAAAACCTTTGCTAATACTCTCGCTTAGGACAGTCCTTTTCAAACTGTGTCCTAGAAAAACTTTCTTTTCATTTTAAATGTATGCATGTAATTTGATGTCTTTCAGAATAAGATATAGATAGTATACATCTGATCTATGATATTATTACATAGCATTTAGCATAAAACTAAGGTTAAAAAGAGAATCAATTTAAAGAAAACTATTAAACCAATAAGAAGTGTTATACTGAGTACTTAGTGAGTGCCTGACACTGCTTCATGCGCTTTATACATATTTATTAAACACATCCTCACAACAGCCCTCTTATGCCCAGTTTACAGAAAAGGACACTGAGGCATGAAAAGTTCAAGTTCACTATCCTCAAATCACAGAACTAGTTAGTGATGTAACAAGGATTTGAACCCTAGCTGTCTGGCTGCAGGGCCCACACTCAAACCACCTTAGCACAGTACAGAGGATTCATGTTGGAGGTGAATAAAGTGATGGTACAGGATGGGGATCCTCTTCCTCAGGGCATGGGAAGCAAGCACTCTCAGACAGTACTGGTAGGAGCATAAAATGGCATAAGCTGGGGATATGCCCAAAGCATATACCCAAAGCGGGATCTTGAAGAGATGTTTGTACACCCATGTTCATCACAGCATTATGCACGTCCTTGGAGGACAATTTCTATAAACTTAAGTGCTCAAAAGCACCACCCGCTATTTAGAGCGCTGAAGATGACAGCCCAAAAGGAGTAATGCTTTTACGTCCTGTCAATATAGCGTCTACACCAAGTAACAATTCCACTTCTAGGAGTTAGTCCCACAGGAACACTCAGAGGTGCACAGAAAGTGCCTGTAAGAAAACTAAGTGCATTGTTTACAGTCAAGATCCAGTTTTCTGTCAATAGGGGAACACAAAGAAATTACGAGACTCCATTTTATGGAATAATATAGTATTATATGGAATTCATTCCTTTGAAAACAATGAGGTTATTTAATTAATCTGTTTATTTATTTGAGGTAACGCTGGTTTAAAACATTATATAAGTTTCATGTGTACAAGATTATCAAATGCATTTATTCATAATGAGATTTAAGAAACATTTTTTTTTTACAGCTAGGAAAAGGGATGTATTTATTGTGCTTCCATTAGAAATTTCCAAGATGAACATATACGTATATGTGCATGTAAATATATATAGACTATTTCTGGAAGCATACAAGATAAATTATTAATAGTATTTCTCATTCTGGGTAAAGATATGCCATGAGTACGCGATGAATGGTATTTTTAAACTACATGCGTATATTGCTGTTCAATTCAATACCAGGTTTTGAAAGGATTAGAGGAAAAAAAGCAAAGGCAATACAAAATAGTTTTTTAATTGTGGTAAAAAAAACATAACATTAAATTTACCATCCTTACCATTTTTAAGTGTACGGTTCAGTGGTGTTAAGTATATTCACGTTGTTGTGGAATAGATCTCTAGATCTTTCTCATCTTGTAAAGCAAACTTAAACCCACTAAACACAAATTTCCCTCCCCATCCCCTCAGCCCTTGGCAACCATCTCTCTACTATCTGTTTCAATGATTTTGACTACCTTAGATACTTCATATTAGTGAAATCATACAGTATTTGTCCTTTCGTGATGGTTTATTTCAAGTAGCATAATGTCCTTGAGTATCCATATTATAGCACAGGACAGAATTTCCTTCTTTTTAGGGCTGCATAATATTCTATTGTATGTATATCCCAGATTTTGTTTATCAGTTGCTATGGTCTGAATGTTTGTATCCCACCAGAATTCATACGTTGAAATCCTAACCCTTTAAGGTGATAGTATTAGTAGGTAGGGGGTTTGGGGAAGTGACTAAGTCTTCCACTAAGAAAGGGCTTAGTGACCCATAAAGAGGCTCCAGAGAGATCCCTACCGGATTCCAACATGAGAGAATGCAACAAAAGTCTGAGACCCAGGGCTTCCCTGGTGGCGCAGTGGATGAGAGTCTGCCTGCCAATGCAGGAGACACAGGTTCGAGCCCTGGTCGGGGAAGATCCCACATGCCGCGGAGCGACTAGGTCCGTGAGCCACAATTGCTGAGCCTGCGTGTCTGGAGCCTGTGCTCCGCAACAAGAGAGGCCGCGATAGTGAGAGGCCCGCGCACCGTGATGAAGAGTGGCCCCAATTGCCGCAACTAGAGAAAGCCCTCGCACAGAAACGAAGACCCAACACAGCCATAAATAAATAAATAAATAAAAAAAAAAAAAAAAAAAAAAAAAGTCTGAGACCCAGAAGAGGGCCCTCACCCAAACTTACTGGCACCCTGACCTCAGACTGTCAGCCTCTAGAACTGTGAGCAATAAATTTCTATTGTTTGTAAACCACCCAGTCTGTGGTATTTTGTTATATCAACTTGAATGGACTAAGAGATCTATTCGTCCATCTACGGGCAATTGGGTTGTTTGCACCTGTTGGCTATTGCGAATAATGCTGTGATAAACATGGGTATACAAATATCCCTTCAAGATCCAGATTTCAGTTGTTTTGGACATATACCCGGCAGAGGAATTGCTGGAGCTTATTATGCTAATTCTATTTTTACTTTTTTTGAGGAACCTTCATATTGTTTTTTATAGTGGCTGTCCCATTTTGCATTTCCACAAGGGTTCCAATTTCTCTGCATCCTCCCCTAAATAGTGTTTTTATTTGGTTCCCTTACCCACTGAAATAGCCTCAAGATATGTGGGGAGATGCAATCCACATGGACCCTGAGTGCTTGTGTGCTCTTTCTAGATAGGCTAAGAGTGAAGGCTCTAGCTGCATTTTATCCAGGCCATTCTCAGGGTGTGCTAGAGAAACAGCAGTCCTGAGAGATGAGAGGCCAGCCTCCCCCAGGCAAGGAGCAGGTCTGCATCTTCTCATTACAAGAGCAGTGAATCCCCCGAGCGTGGTGCTTGATCCTCCAAGGCAGCCCACTGCCTGCAGCATCATCCGTCCTGGACCCTTTGCATTACCTGTAGCACATAGGGAGGTTCATGGGAAACCGAGGCAGTATTCACTAAGCCGTGCCTCTGCCACGTGAACAGCTTCCAAAATGGTGCCATTTCTCAGATGTCTTTCTGGATGACCATGAACTATACGACGCTCAGTCTCTCTGTGCTGGTGTTTGGAATGCTTTCAGTTATCGTCTTTTCTCTTTCATGGTGCTTTTGTGCTGATCTTGTTTCCCAGATTATACACTCGACCTAAATTATGTCAAATATAAGATCTGTGTACTAACTGTTAGAAGTCAAACCATTTATATGGCCTTTTTATTAAACATAAAAAATATAAAAATATGCTCATTACTTACTTGAGATTTTCAGCTCACATTGGGATTTAGACTTAAGTTTCCTTCATGTAAGTAGATTCTAAGTCATTTCCACAGTGAATATATTCCTAATACAGGCTTTTAGATGATATAGATAAGAGTAAGTACTATTTCAACTTAAGAAAAACCTTGTTGGGTGACTTTCTTCTTTTTTAAAAATTAATTTTATTGAAATAGAGTTGATTTACAATGTGTTCATTTCTGCCATGCAGCAAAGTGATTCAGTTATGTATATATACACATTCTTTTTCATATTCTTTTCCATTATGTTTTATCACAGGATATTGAATATAGTTCCCTGTGCTATACAGTAGGACCTTGTTGTCTATCCATTCTATATATAACAGTTTGCATCTGCTAATCCCAAACTCCCAATCCATCTCTCCCCCAGCCCTCCTCACTCTTGGCAACTTCAAGTCTGTTCTCTATGTCTGTGAGTCTGTTTCTGTTTCCTAGATAAATTCATTTGTGTTGTATTTTAGATTCCACATAGAAGTGATAGCATCTGATATTTCTTTTTCTCTGTCTGACTTACTTCACTTAATATGATAATCTCTAGGTCCATCTGTGTTGCTGCAAATGGCATTATTTCATGCTTTTTATGGCTGAGTAGTATTCCATTGCATATGTGTACCACGTCTTCTTTATCCATTCATCTGTCGATAGAGATTTAGGTTGTTTCCATGTCTTGACTATTGTAAATAGTGCTGTAATGAACATTGGGGTGCATGTATCTTTTCTAATTATAGTTTTCTCTTGATATATGCCCAGGAGGGGGATTGCAGGATCATATGGCAACTCTATTTTTAGTTTTTTGAGGAACCTCCATACTGTTTTCCAGAGTGGCTGCACCAGTTTACATTCCCAGCAACAGTGTAGGAGGGTTCCCTTTTCTCCATACCCTCTCCAGAATTTGTTATTTGTAGACTTTTTAATGATGGCCATTCTGACTGGTGTGAGGTGGTACCTCATTGTAGTTTTGATTTGCATTTCTCTAACAATTAGCAGTGTTGAACATCTTTTCATGTGCATGTTGGCCATTTGTTTGTCTTCTTTGGAGACATGTCTATTTAGGTTTTCTGCCCATTTTTCAATTGGGTTTTGTTGTTGTTGTTGTTATTGAGTTGTATGAGCTATTTGTATATTTTGGAAATCAAGCCCTTGTTGGTTGCATCATTTGCAAATATTTTCTCCCAGTCCGTATGTTGTCTTTTCATTTTGTTTATAGTTTCCTTTATTGTACAAAAGCTTGTATGTTTGATTAGGTCCCATTTGTTTATTTTTGCTTTTATTTCTATTGCCTTGGGACACTGACCTAAGAAAACATTGGTACTATTTACTTCAGAGATTGTTTTGCCTATGTTCTCTTCTAAGAGTTTTATGGTGAGGTGGCTTTCTTCTGGCATATATAAGGGTAAGCTAGGGCTTCCCTGGTGGCGCAGTGGTTGAGAATCTGCCTGCCAATGCAGGGGACACGGGTTCGAGCCCTGGTCTGGGAGGATCCCACATGCTGCGGAGCAACTGGGCCCGTGAGCCACAACTACTGAGCCTGTGCGTCTGGAGCCTGTGCTCCGCGATGGTGAGAGGCCCACGCACCGCGATGAAGAATGGCCCCAGCTCACCGCAACTGGAGAGAGCCCTCGCACAGAAACGAAGACCCAACACAGCCAAAAATAAATAAATAAATTTATAAAAAAAAAAAAAAGGATAAAATCAATCAGTTCAATTTAAAAAAAATAAAATAAAAAAAAATAAAAGGATAAGCTGTCTCTGAGATTATATTACATTGGTTTGGATGCATGGACAGGAGTGCATCTGTCTGCCATGCACCCTAAATACCTATAGGGTGAGCTCCGGACCTGAAGCACATGACTCATCTTCCAGTCATTTTCCCAATTACCCTGTGGTATGCTTGAAAACCTCTGCTTATTTTATTGGCATACTCTACCTTTCACTTTGTCCTTGAGGAGGGATCAGTTAAGAGCTAAGGAAGAGCAGTTTTGAAGAAGAGTCGAAGGTCAGGGCATTTTTCTAGAAGGAGCTGTGCATAAGAAAGAAGGGCAGGTAGTGGAAATACCAGAACTTAACCTCACACTACAGCTATGGCCAAGGGAGAGAAGTTCAAAATAAATAATATTTGATGTGCATTAGACAAATGAAGTTTATTTGGATTTGAACTCCTGCCTTCTCTTTTGTGTTTTTTAATGTTCTTAATCATTCAACCTGAATGGCTTATCTTCCTCTCAGAGCTTTGAACATTTTAATGATTCAGTATCCTTCTTTTTGAGAAGAGAGAGAAGAGAAAAATCACTTGAGCAGTGGAAAGAGATCGCTGGGGAGCTCTTGTGTATGCTGCAGCAAATGCTTTATTAGCTAAAGTTCCCACTGATGGAAAATTCAGACATAGGAAAAGCTCCTACATATTGGAAGAAAATTTGAGAGTTTCCAAAAAATATCGTCAGAATGGAATGCAAAATTACTGTGGCAACACTCTTTCATCCATATGTACCCAAGTAATAATAAGTGAAATGGTCAGTGAATTACATCGCCAATAAGTTTTCTATCCTTAGATGAAATAAATAATAAATACATGAGTCACTTATTAAAGGAACCTGACTGTGATATCTAGGGTCTTTTGAAAACCCTCCCCTGTCAAACAGTACAGGGCACCTTTAAACTGAAAGGAATTAAATCTCTCCCTGTATGAGTTTCCTAGGGCTGCTGTAACAAAGTACTGGAAATTGAGGGGCTTAAAACAACAGAAATTTATTCTCTCATAATTCTGGAGGCTGGAAGTCCAAAATCAGTGTCTTGGCAGGGCATGGGCAGGGCAAGGGTCTCGGGAGAATCTCTTCCAGGTCATTCTCTTAGTTTATGATGTTGTCAGTAATTCTTGGAGTTCTTTGGCTTGTAGATCATCACTCCAATCTCTGCCTCCACTGTCATGGGGTGTTCTCCCTCTGTGTCTTTATTTCATCTTCCCTCTGTGCATGTCTCTTCTCTTCTTGTAAGGACCCAGGTCATATTGGATTAGGGTCCACTGTCATGACCTCATCTTAACTTGATGACTTCTGCAAAGACCAGATTTCCAAATAAGTTCACATTCACAGGTTCCGGAGTAAGAACTCCAGTATATCTCAACGTGAACATGACAGTGGCCTGGAAGGACAGAGGTGGCTATAGTCAAACGATGCTTATCGTAAAGGAAAAGAGGCACTTTCTCATTTTGTTTGTTGTGCCCACTTTTTGTAAGGGAAGAAGAAGATTAATCTGGAATTGATGAGAAATTGATAAGAAATGCTCTGGACACCATGGCAAATGGAATGTGAGAAAATGAGCAGACAACACCCCTGAGTACTACAAGGAGTGGCATCTAGAAAGGGAGGCTGGGGTTTGTGTCAAGGTGAAGAACCGTGGTTGGTGTCTGACATTTACTGAGTGTTTATTGTGAGCCAGGCATGGTGTTAAGCATTTCAGGTGCATCATATCATTTAATCTTTCTCCATGAGTGTCTTCATTTTACAGACGAAGAAACTGAGGCTCCGAGTTACACAATGGTCAATTTCTGTGTTACTCTGGAATATTCTAAGGTATGATTGAAGTAGCCCTTTATTTTCCTGTTTATTATTATGATTAATTACGTGCAGTGAGATAGATTCCCAGAGCACACAGAAGAAAGAGAGGATGAGAGGGAGGAAGACTTTACAACGCAATCGTGTTCTTGGTGGGGCAGAGGCAAGTCTGGGTCACCTTAGGGCTGGGTTTAGGAGGTGAGGGTGCACCCAAGGGCAGTGGTCAGAAAAGACCTGGAGAACTGCTGACCTCAGGATCCTGAATGGACACCTATGTGCTGTGGTTTTGCTGTTGTCCCAGCCCAGGCTGTGGCTCTGTTCTTAGGGATCTGCCATCTTTGCTCAAGGTTCCACATAGAAACAAAGATGCTGGATTGTTTGGTGCCTTTGTGAATTCTGTCTCCCTACTGGGAGTGAGATGTAGAATAGACACAGATGTTCCTGCCAGGTTTGGAAGCCAGCGATGAGGAGTTCAGCGTTGGACAAAACGCATTCCCTGCTTCATAAAGGGGTGTGGACTTGCTCAGCTCAGGACCTGGGGTGTCTTGGTTCAGGGAAATGAGAGACAGAGCAGTTCCAGTCCAGGCTTTGCTTTTCTGCCCTCTTATCTGGACACAACCTCTCTGAGCATCAGTTTTTCCTGAGTCTTTGTCCTTTACTGGTCCTTTCCTCAGTCATAGGAAGCCCTCAAGATGCATCAAGATGTATATTATTCCCTAAATCAATCTGAACCCAATGCTTGGTCCTGAAGAACTACCTTAGGCCAAGAATCAACCAGGGAAGGGGAGGAAGGATGAAAGGAGGATGCAGGGGAGAGGTGCACAGGTAAGGGTCCTAGCTCAGCTGTCACCTGCAGAACAGAAGCAAGTGGCCTTGATTGTTCACACCTCACTTTACCTGCCTCCAGGTTGGAGCCTGAAGAGCTTGACTGGATTCACTTCTCTCTATTAGAAAGTTGTTAGGTCATTTTCAAATTTCATTTTAATGTATTTTCTCATTTACACTTACTTTGGTTTTGCTTTCTGCTTTTTTCTCCTGATTTTGGCTTTATTACTTTCAAGTAACACTTTTCTTTCAATCACCATTTTCTTCTTCTTAATGCCAGTTTACGTTGTTTGCTAAGGGCTGCTTTTGTTACCTTCACTCCTGTTTTGTCTATTTGACAGCCCCCTGAGATGATCTATTTACCGCACTGTGTTCCCCAAGAAACAGTGGGGAAGTTGCCTAACAGACAATCTCCTGGGAGACTTTCCGCTACCCGTTTTCAGTGGGAAGCAGTTTCAGTCAGAACTGGCTCGCTCATCATAGCTGGGTAATATAAGCATCCGAATCACAGGGGGTGGGAGCACGTGGCCTCTCGGCGTTTATCTTGATTGAATCATGGGTGTGTAACTTTCCGTCGTTCAGCTGTTGATTTGTATTAATGATTCAGAGTTCATTACCTTAAATTAAAAAGGTGTTCCTGCTGGCAAGAGCTAGATAAGATTGTGGGCAATTTGAGACTCTCACTGTGTGAAGTTGATGATGACTATATTCCCTGGTAAGAACTGAGAAATTCTATCCTGTCCTGCCACCGCGTGACACCAAACAAGGTACAGTCGCAATGGGCTTTGTGTCACTGACATGAAATTGAGGGTGGGCGTGGTGGCACCCACCCAGAGTGCCCAGGAAATCTTCAGCAGTGGCTGGGACGAGTAGAGTTTCCCATTACCACAGGGAGTTCATAGGCAGGAAACTTTCTGTTTCTCATTGTATCAGACTGGGTCTCATTGCTAACATTTCACCTAAATGAAAATGCACTTTTACTTTGTTTAAATTTTTCTTGTGGTAAAATATACATAACATATAATTTACCCTTTGAAGTATTTTAAGTGGCATTAAGTACACTCACATTGTTGTGTCACTATCACCCCACTATTCATCTTCAGAATTTTTTTGAGAGGTAAAACAACTAATATTTACTGTGTATATTTTGTATACAATTGTTAAAGGTTACACTCCATTTTCAGTGATTACAAAATATTGGCTCTACGTGTCGTACAATGCGTCCTTGCAGCCTCTCTTACACCCAATAGCTTGTACCTCCCACTCCCCACCCTTTTTTTGCCCCCCTCCCCCCGGTAACCACTAGTTTGTTCTCTGTATCTGTGAGTCTGCTTCTTTTTTGTTATATTCACTAGTTTGTTATAGGTTTTAGATTCCACGTGTAAGTAATATCATACAGTGTTTGTCTTTCTCTGTCTGACTCCTTTCATTCAGCACAATGCCCTCCAAGTGCATCCATCAGAACTTCTTTCATCGTCCCAAACTGAAACTTGCTACCCATTAAAAACTAACTCCCCATTTCCTTTCTTTCTCCAGGCGCTGGCAATCACCATTTTACTGGCTTTATAAATTTGAATAGATACCTCATATAAGTGGAATCATATAATTTTTGTTGTTTTGTAACTAGCTTATTTCACTTAATGTTTTCAAGGGTCATCCATTCTGTGGCATGTGTCAGAATTTCCTTCATTTTAAGGCTGAATAATATTCCACTGTATGTATATCCCAGATTTTTTTAATCCATTCATCTGTTGGTAGATATTTGGATTGTTTCCACCTTTTGGCTATGGTGGATAATGTTGCTGTGAACATGAGTGTACAGATATCTCCTTGAGACCCTTCTTTCAACTTTTTTGGATATATACCCAGAAGTGAAATGGCTGGATCATATGGTAATTCTATTTTTAATTTTTTGAAGAACTGCCATAACGGTCTTGCAAGTGTCTGCACTGTTTTACACTCCTACCAGCAGTGCACGAAGTTTCCTATATATCCTTGCCGACACATCTTATTTTCCATTAAAAAAAAAAATAGCCAATCTAAAGGGAGTGAAGTAGTATCTTACTATGGTTTTGATTTGTATTTCCCTAACAAACATCTTTTTCTATGCTTATTGGGCATTTGTGTATCTTCTTTAGATAAATGTTTATTGCAGTACTTTGTGCATTTTAAAATCAGATTGATTTTTTTGTTGTTGAGATGTACAAGGTTCTTTATATATTCTGGATATGAACCCCTTATCATATATATGATTTGCAAATATTTTCTGTTGTGCCATTGGTTGCCTTTTTCACTCTGTTGATAATGTTCTTTGATGTATCCAAGTTTTAAATTCTGTTGTTATGTTTTGATATTTCTTCTTTTTCAATGTAAGCATTTATAGCTATATGTTATATTGTTATCTATTTTGGCTTATGTTGTCTGTACTTTTGGTTTCATATCCAAGAAATCATTGCCAAATCCAATGTGATGAAATTTTTATACTATGTTTTCTTCTAAGTGTTTTATAGTTTTAGGTCTTATGTTTAGGACTTTGATCCATTTCAAGTTAATTTTTGTATATGGTGTAAGGTAAGGGTCCAATTTTATTCCTTTACATGTGAATATCCAATTTTCCCAGCACCAATTGTTGAAAAGACTGTCCTTTCTGAATACATGGTACCCTTGTTGAAAATGATTTGTAGATCACTTTGTGAAACATTGACATCTTAAAAATATTAAGTTTTCTAATCCATGAACACAGAATGGTTTTCCATTTATTTGTGTCCTTAATTTCTTTTAGCAATGTTTTGTAGTTTTCAGAGTACAAGTCTTTTGCCTCCTTGACTAAGCTTATTCCAAAGTATTTTATTCTTTTTGATAATGTTGTAAATGGAATTGCTTTCTTCATTTTATTTTTGGATTGTTCCTTACTAGTGTATTGAATTGCAACTGATTTTTGGGTATTGATTTTGTATCCCGAAACATTGTTCCCTGATTAGTTCTAACAATTTTGGGGGGGGGGTGGTGGATCTTTAGGGTTTTCTACCTATAAAATCATGTTGTCTGCAGAGATAATTTTACTTCTTACTTTACAATTTGGATGTCTTTCATGCCTAATTTCTCTGGCTAGGACTTCCAGTATTATGTTGAACAGAAGTGACAAAATCTAGCATCCTTGTCTTGTTCCTGATCTTAGAGGAAAAGCTTTCAACCTTCACCAAAAATTATCATGTTCAGTGTGGGTTTTTCATATATGGCTTTTTATTATGTGGAGGTAGTTTCTTCTATTCTTAGTCTCTTGAGTGCTTTTATCATGTAAGTGTGCTGACTTTTGTCAAGTGCTCTTTCTGTATCAGTTGAGATGATCCTGTGCTTTTCCCCTTCATTTCATTAATACTGTATATGACATTGCTGGTTTTCTATATATTGAACCACCCTTGCATTCCAGAAATAAATCCCACTTGGTCATGGTGCATAATCCTTTTAATATGCTGCTAAATTTGATTTACCAGTATTTTGTTGAGGACTTTTGCATCATTCTTTATAAGGCATGTTGGTTACAGTTGTCTTTTCTTGTAGTGTCTATGTGGCTTTGGTATCAGAGAAATGCTGGCCTCAGAATGAGTTAGAGAGTGTTCCTTCTCCTTTAAGTTTTGTAAGAGTTTGAGAGGATTGGTGTTGGTTCTTCTTAGTTCTTCTAAATATTTGGTAGAATTCATTCATGAAGTCATCTGGTCCAAGGCTTTTCTTTGCCAGGAAACTTTTGGTTACCAATTAAATCTCCTTACTAGGTCTATTCAAATTTTCTGTTTCTTTTTGATTTAGTTTTGGTAAGTTATGTGTTTCTAGGAATTCATCCATTTCACCTAGATTATCCAGTTTTTTAGTGTACAGTTCATAGTAATCTCTTATAATCCTTTTATTTCTGTTAAATATGTAGCAATGTCTTTGTCTTTATTTCTGATTTCAATTATTTGAGTCGTCTTTTTTTTATTTTCCTTAGTCAATCTAGCTAAAGATTTGTCAATTTTGTTGATTTTCAGAGAACCGACTCTTGGTTTCATGGATTTTTTCTATTGTTTTTCTAGTCTCTCTTTGTTTATCTCTGCTCTAATCTTTATTATTTCCTTCCTTCTTTGAGCTTTCAATTTAATTTGTTCTTCTTTTTCTAGTCCCTTAAGGTGTAAGGTTAGGTGGCTGATTGTGATATGTTTCTTCTGTTTCGATGTAAGCTTTTACATTATATTTTCCTCTAAGTACTGCTTTCCCTGCATCCCATGAGTTTTGGTAAGCTGTGCTTTCATTTTCATTTTCATTTCATTGTTTTCTTGATTTCCTTTAGTTCTTTGTTGGTGTATTCCTTTAACGTTTTGAGCATACATAAGATAGTTGTTCTAAAATCTTTTTCCAGTAAGTCCAAAACCTGTTTCTTGAGGTATGGTGTCTGGATATTTATTTTGTTCCTTTGAATGAGCCTAGTTTTACTGTTTCTTTGTCTGCCTGGTGATCTTTTGTTGAAAACTGGGCATTTTAAAAAACAGCCACCTGTCCCAGTCTTCTTATACTTGCTCTACACAGGGGAAGACCTTTGTAATCAGCCTAATGTGATGTCTTAGGGTCTTTTCAGACCTGTGTTGTCTCTGGACCAGTGCGTGTGTTTTTTTTCCCCCAGTTCTCCTATTTATACATCTGCTTTTAAATGTCTTTTCTAAGAGTCTCACTCTTGCTTACTCTTGGGGCCTTAGCTGTCCTATTGTACTCCTCAATCAGTAATCTCTTGTCCTTGGTGTCTGTGGGTCTATAGTTACCTTTGCAACCGTTTTTACAAATCATACCCGCTGCTTCCCATGGCTCCCTTATTCTGAGATCTGAGCCATTTTTGTTTGTCTGAACTCTGAGTTAGGTGTCAAAAGACCAGTCCTTAGGCAGCCCACAGACAGGTTAGAACATTGCAGATCAGTCTGCTCTCTCTCAGGTTTGCAAAAGGGGGCTGGGGATCTGGCTGCCACTTTCCTCAAGCTGCACTAAAAAGTGACTAAAAAATGCCACAGGTTTCCTACCCTTTTAAATGTGACATTTTTTGATGGTGCGTTCGCTTGGT
The DNA here is from genome assembly GCF_965194805.1 of Balaenoptera borealis. NCBI lineage: Eukaryota > Metazoa > Chordata > Mammalia > Artiodactyla > Balaenopteridae > Balaenoptera > Balaenoptera borealis. Next base: position 44,858 of record NW_028122769.1, on the reverse strand, counting down.
TGTTGTAGATCTTTGACTCATTTCTATAGTTTCTATAATGCCTTTTTAGTCTGTTTCTGGTTATGTACTTCAATCAAAACAGGAACATATTCTCGTCACTGCTGGAAGAAAAGAGTCTTTACTCTGCCAACCTGTCATGTGTGATGGATCAAAGGGCCCTTAGGACTGCACGTGGACACTGTCACTTTTTACAGAGAACCAATTGACCTTGTATAACTGGAGATGCTTCCCCTCAAACACAGCTCTGCTCCCTCTGCTGAGGGTGGTGTCAGTCTCTCCCAATGCTGCTGGAAATGGAACACTGCATGCCTGGACACCCCACAAAACTAAAGGGTACTGACGTGCTCCCAGGCCAATACTTGTTCAGGAAGTGAGAGAAGTACTGTAGATATAAAAACATGCCAGTTTCTAAGGCAGCCTTCACTCCACATAGGAAGTACATGGCCAGGATTTGATTTGATAAAAAATTAGTATCACAGTTAGAAACCAGACCTGACCCTGAGCTCCCTTAATGACTTCATCTAATGTCTCCCTGTTGACCCACCCAGGCCTTATCTTATCCTGTGTCTGGCTATCATTGGCTCTGCCGGTCCCCTAAGCCCTTCACTGCCCCAGGATCTCCTCTCTCTAGATGCATTTCAGGTGACCTACACTTACCAATTTCTATCAGATGTTTCCTGAGGGCCATCTGGATGTGATCCTAACAACCCGGGCTGAGTGATGCCACTTTGTGGATTCACTAAATGACACATTTCTGTGGGTCACGTCCTCCCAGCCCAGCGGCCCTAACAAGCACCAGCACAGAAGCTGCTGGCAAACGCTGGGAGGAGCCCTTAGTACTGCAGGGAGCTGCCGGGGGCAGCCTCTCAGGGCCCCACACCCAGGGCTCATCCCAGGAGACACTCCTGAGGAGGGGAAGACAGGGCTGTGCCCTTGAGGAAGGAGGGACCACTCACCTCTCTGACCTCAGGCTGGAGAAGGACGAGGGCTCGGGACCGCGGAAGACGGCAGGGAGCTCGCCCTCCTCCCTGAGAGCTCGGTGAGCTGCATCCAGGCGAGGAGGTGAGACCCTGCTCACTGCCCCTCCCTCCGGAATGCAGTCACTGCTACTGAGAACTCTACCCCAGCCCTGCTTTCATTGTGGCTGGTTAGAAAAAAGGGAAAACAAACAAAACTAAAACCAAAACCTGACTCAGCACCAGAAGATAAATGAACTTCCGTGTGTATGTAGCACCTTTTAAGGATTTGTCTAATTCCAAATGAAATGATCTCTATTTTAACTCATTACTGATTACTAATTTTCTTCATTTCAGATACAGTCTATAACAATAGATTCCCGTCTGTGTTCTGAAGCAAATCCCCCAGCCTCGCCTCCCACCCCTGTGGGGCCTGGGGAGAGGGGAGGCATCTTCCCCCAGAGAAGGTGGGCATATTCCCCCCTCTCCCCCGTGCCTCCCTGGTCACCCCCTTGCCTGGGGACTGCGGTCTCCCTTCCTTACTCTCACACTCAGGGCCCCTCACAGAGTGGCCCTGACCTGACTCCCCAGACTCTTCTCACCATCCTGTTTCCTAAACTTCAGCCAAGTTCCGCCCAGCATCCTGCTTGTCCGGAGAGTGTACCGCCTTCTTCCAAGTCCAGGCCTCTGCATGGAGGTTTGCTCTACCAGAAATGCCCCTCCTCTTGTGGCAACAGTTTAAATTCCTCGTTATTAAATTACAAATCTGCAGCATCCTCCTCCTTGAGCGTTGCCTGATTTCCCAGCAAACGTATCTGCTGCAATTCCCTGCAGAATCACGTCAGGTCAGGGGCCCCTTGGTGCTAGTTTCGGTTCCTGCATCCCAGCCCGTGCATCCCTGAGCGCACAGCTCCGTCTCATTTGTCTCTGCCGTGGGTGTTTCCTCATCAGTTAGTCTCCGTAAACGTTGTGAGTGAAGTATTTTCTACATTTCCAGGTATAAGCACCTGCCATCTCATAAGATAACTTTCTTAAAAGAAGTGATTCACGGTGTATAGAGCATATTGTAGTTTAACCAGTGGTGGGGGGCAGGGTTGATACAAGTTTCTTCTCATTATTCCTAATACCAGCTCACCAGAGTGATGCTTAAAGGCAAGGACAGTTATGCTAATTTTTGCAGAATAATTTTTAATTCACAAAAACCATTAATTCCAAGACTGAAAAGTTGTATGTGAGATAAGCGTATGGTTACTACATCCACAAGCAAATTTTTACAGCCCTGGGACATTATGATGCCCTTAAATCCTCTTGGAACAGGTTGAAAGTTAAACTGCATTGAGGATTTCTGAATTGCTGATACTATGATATACCATAGTTCTTTTTTTTTTTTTTTAATTTTATTTATTATTTATTTATTTATTTATTTATGGCTGTGTTGGGTCTTCATTTCTGTGCAAGGGCTTTCTCTAGTTGCGGCAAGCGGGGGCCACTCTTCATCACGGTGCGTGGGCCTCTCACTACCACGGCCTCTCTTGTTGTGGAGCACAGGCTCCAGACGCGCAGGCTCAGTAGTTGTGGCTCACGGGCCCAGTTGCTCCGTGGCATGTGGGATCTTCCCGGACCAGGGCTCGAACCCGTGTCCCCTGCATTGGCAGGCAGATTCTCAACCACTGCGCCACCAGGGAAGCCCCCATAGTTCTATAGTTCATCTAAATTAATAAAATGAGATTTAAAAATCACATTAAAAATTGAGCAAAAGCCAAACTAACTCTTTTCGTATTAATTAAATGATAATAAAGAGAAGTATGATTGTCCCTTTCGTAAAACATACCAAAATTATATGTTAGATTACATTCACTTAGCACAAAATGTCTTTCAAAAATAAATTCTAAGCACTAAACAATCTGAGGGATACACCTGTACAGTTTTAGTTGCATATCTGCGTGTGCATGAGTGACATGCCTGACAGCTTGTAATTCATGTTTTAAAAAATGATTCAGTATTTTAAAAGAATATAGCAGAAGGATAGCTTCTTATGCCTAAATCACCTGTTGTGCAAGGTCCTCACTCTAGTGCATTTTACACAATAGGGTTTTATTAGTCATAAACCATGGCTGACAGTCATAAGCGCCAGTGTAAATGGGGAGAATGAAAATAAAGATGGGGCCTGAGAAACTGAGCTATTGTGAGCCAAGGTCCAGGAAGCAGACTCTCTAATAGCTTATTGGGTGTCTAGGAGCCAACAGAACCTTCTAGATAGTCTGTATAGGAAATCATCTAGCTTTCCCAAACTACATACATTTGGAATTAAAATTCCATTTGCTTCCAGTATCATTGTAAATGGGGGAGTAAGTCCCCCTTGTAGGGTCTTTAAGGGCCACTGCAATATTTCTGCAGAAGAAATTACAGGGTTTATTATACTCACAGGTCCTAGAGGAGAAGACAGGGCGCACCTCACCATTCAGCAGCCACCTAGCAGGTGGGGAGTCGAGAGAGAGTGAGGACCTTGGGCAAGTCTGGGTGGAGCAGAAACAAGGCCTGAGGAGATTTCATCGTTTCTTGGAATGTCTAAGTCACAGTCGGGGAGGGCAAAAAGGAAATCTTGCGGCAGGAACCAGCCTGGGCACACCCACGCACCTGGTCCCCTGGGTGTTGAGGCAGCAGGAAAATAGGAAATTAAAAAAAAAAATTTACAATCCAATCATCTTCACTCTTTATTCTCATCTTCAACCTTATTTTCCAAAATATACAATCCTTAGTTCTCCGAAAGTTAGGGAGAGGAAACTGGCTTCCTATTAGTTAACGGTGATGCAACATTGAAACACTGGACATCCTGCTGAGGTTTCCATGGTGTCCGCTGGGCTCTGCAGCACCCAGCTCCTGGAACTTTTCAGACTCCTCAGTGAATTCATTATTGTTTAAAAGAAAAGAACACCCCGTCTTTCTGTTTTTGTTCCTTCTGTCACTGTTTTTATTCTACCTTGCCTCATTCTACAAACCGTCGGCCATGGAACTCCTGTATAGTTTTTCATTGTACGTAAAACACCAATACATCTTCCATCGTGGAGGTAGTCAGGGCAATCACTGTTACCTCTCTTTTGCGCAGAAAAATGGAGGTTCATGGAGATTAAGAGATGTATACAAAGTTGGAATCACAACAGGTCAGGAACTCTAATTTAGTTCTTTGGACTTAAAAAAATATTGTTTTCTCCACAAATTCATCACTGCCTCACTAAGTTTATATGTGCAGCAAACATGGACAGAAGGCTCTTAGGTCTGGGCATTCATCACTACCTCCAGGGAGGGAGCCCAGGGGCAGCGGTGCTGAGAGCTCTCACTGCCCTCAATCTCCCCCTTTGCTCCCCTGAGCTCAGGTAGGACCCTGCGGGCAACTCATGTGGTCCCCCAGGGCTCTCCTAATGGGTCCAACATTGAAGCCAGGACACAGACCCCATGGGGCCTGTAAACTGCCTGCCCATCTGCACGAGGATGAGAGGCAGACTCAGTGATGGGACAGGCAGAGCCCACACAGAAACAGTAAGGAATTCACCTGCTCCTCTGTGCTTCATTGAACCTTTGAGAGACAGGCACGGAACCGAAAATGCCATCCTTGTATCAGGACACCTACCACACTTATGTCACTTTCAAACACAAAGTCAAAGAGACTTTATGTCACTCAAAAACACAAAGTAAAAGCTTCTTCAAGACAGGAGGTGAACAGGAGAATTCTATCTTTGAATATTCCTACAATATTTGTAGTGAGTATTTAACATGAAAAAAGTAGTCAAAGTATTTTTCTTAAAATCACCTCCTATGCAGCTATAAAAATCTTTAAGAAAAATAGTCCAGGATAGAAATATAATAGAGACTGCACACATTCATGAATTTATCTGCCTCCTAACAAGCCCAACTTGTGAAGTGTAGAGCATTTTATATGTTAGAGGCATAATTATAAATCGCTAAAATACCCGCTTGGTCACACTGCAGTACATTTTCATTGCTTTACTTGAATGCTCACCTAAGATTTTTCTCTGAAATGTACTCAGAGCAGAGACAGTTATACAATGAAAGTGAGAAATTGTAAGAGCATAACACTGTCTTAGAAATAGTCCATGTAGAAACCACTTACCCCAGCACAGTCTTGCCACATGTTTTATGTTCTGTCCACAGAGCCAGCCCATGGCAGCTCACAGTAAGGCGGTCAAAGAGAGTGTTCTGTCCTTTCTCTCTTACCTACTCAGACATCAACATTTTCTCCTGCTCTTTCTGTGTCAGCTGCTCTCAGGTGAGAATAAAGGAGGTGAAAATGTGAGCTTTCCTAGGAAAGCTCTGCCTCTGTCTCCCATCCTCTTCAGAGCCTTACACGGCGCCTGCTGGCAATTGTGGTTCAAGTAATATTGTTGGATGAATAAACGGATGAGAGACCCTGACTTAAAAGAGTCACTTTGTTGTACAACAGAAACTAACACAGTATTGTGAAGCAATTATACTCCAATAAAGATCTATTTTAAAAAATAATTAATTTTTTTAAAAAAGAATGCCACAAAGGGTAGTTCCATTTCAGAAAGACACTTCTTAAGATTGAAAAGTCTTTGAGATTCACAGTAAATCAATATTTCAATGCCATGGTGGCCCCTTAGACACTATGGGGAAGACTAGAAGGGATATTTTGAAAGACACTGACCATTTCTAGTATATTTCAAATCGTACCTCATGGTTTGCCCAGTGATTATAAATTTGATGCTGTTCATCGTATAGTCCTTCTTTATAGTGAGGCGAGCGGGGGCTACTCTTCGTTGCAGTGCGCGGGCTTCTCACTGCGGTGGCTTTCTCATGTTGCAGAGCTTGCGGGCTCTAGAGCACGGGCTCAGTAGTTGTGGTGCACGGGCTTAGTTGCTCTGCAGCACATGGGATCTTCGTGGATCAGGGCTCAAACCCGTGTCCCCTGCATTGGCAGGCGGACTCCTAACCACTGCGCCAACAGGGGAGTCCCTGTAGTTTGTCTTCTATAGACGTTTATTCATCTGTAGTAGCCTGTAGTAGTCAGGTGTTAAGTTTAAAGCATTAATTCTGCTATCTTGCTTTTTTAGCATTTTTGTGAATGAGATAAATCTTTGCTTTTACTGATTTGTAAAGAGTATATTATATTACATTATATATTTGCATTTCTGAAATTTTTATAGCTAAGACATGATAAACACATGGGAAGATGTGCTAAACTAAAATGGGGAATTTTCTTCTAAAACTTCGATGTAATGTCTGTGAAATAATCCAGAAGAGAAGTAATAACAAGCAGTTTTCTTTATAAACCAGGGAACATCAGTGAACTCTTCCTTGCATTTCAACCAGTCAGACTGATTGAATTCATAGTTAGGTGAGAGTGATTACGCTGTCGAGACAATTAAGTGAGGTGATCTAAGCCAAGTGCTTGGCTCAGGGCGTCATTTATGGGAAGCTCTCCACAAACACACAACATCATTATCATTATTATTTCATGAATAATTTGATAATATATTTGCTCCTGGCTTGGATTCTTCTCTCTTGGATACTTTTGCTAGCACAAAATTTTTTTTCAATTATTGTAAATTTCACTAAATTTTGGAAACTGATGATCTTTTGTTGCCTAATGGTAAAATACCATCGGATTCTGATTTGAAATGGTACATAGAAAAACTCCTCTCTCATGCAGTTAAGAAGTGATTAGTTAGCAGTGTGCAAAACATTCAGGTAGAAATAGTGCCTCCAGGAGTCTCTATTTCAGAATTCCCCAGATAAGGGTCAACTCCCTACTCCCTCATGTAAACCGACATGTTCATGTTATTGTAGCATGGTTTGTCATCCCGTTGGTTTGGAAGGAAACTAGGATGGTAGAAAGAAATATGCAGAAAGATGCAGTCCAACTTAAGTAGAACCTGTTTTTAAAAAGTGACCCTGTGATACTAGCCCATTAAAAGCTCCCTTAGAAACCTCTGACATCCCCAGGGTCAAACGTGCATCATTCAGTGGCTGTTTCATTATCTCAGTCCAGTGGGTGTCATCCTAGGCACAAGCTCCACCATCACCTTTATTTTTGTTCTTCACTCTGCCCAGATCAGAAGCTGCAAGTTGTTAGGGAACCAAAAGTGCAGCCCCACTAGAAATGGGTAAAAAAAAACCCCAAATGTTTGTTTAGATGATACTATCTATCAGAGCTGGAGAGACACGAAGCCGATCATGAGAGAAGAGTCTCTGCTGTATATTAATGGGAACTTTTCTGGAACAACATGCTCTCTTTAGCTTTTCCACATGTCTATAATCACTAAGGGCTTGTCTAGCTACATGAGAAAAACAAAACCAAAAGCCCCACAACTGCCTAGAAGCTTATCAATATCAGAAGGGTACATCATTTTAAGTCCATTCAGTATAACACCATGCAGCTGTTAAAAAAGAATGAGCAACACTGAGATGTTCTGACATGGAAAGATCTATAAGACTTGAGTGGTTTAAATGGAAACAGGAGGTTGGAGAATAATTTGCAAAATATGATTCCATTTCTGTTAAAATGCATGAAGACAGCTCATGAGTGCTTGCACAGATTAAAAATATGTATGACTATGATGGTAAAGGACTAGAAACACATCCACTGATGGTGACCCCTGGGAAGAGGGTGGGCAGGTGGGTAAGAGATGATTTACATGTTTTACTCTGTACACTTAGTCTTGGAATATTTTATAAGAATCTGTTGATGTCTATAAAGTAAATAATAATAAGAGCAGATGCTTAGCACTTACTATGTGCCTGGCACTGTTCCTCAAAGCATGCTTCTGAAGTGAATACTGTAATCATTTTACAGATGGAAAAACCGGGACACAAATGGGCTGAGAAAATTGTCCAAGACCCCCCATTTAGTGATTGACAGTGAGGTAAACAAATTTCTTCAATAGCATAAAGAGGGTTGGATCACATGAGCTCTAAGATCTCTCATTTTTTTTAAACGTTTGTTGTTGTTCTATTTTATTTTTGGCTGTGTTGGGTCTTTGTTGCCACCCATGGGCTTTCTTTAGTTGCACCCAGCGGGGACTACTCCTCGTTGCAATGCACGGCCTTCTCATTGCAGTGGCTTCTCTTGTTGCGGAGCACGGTCTCTAAGCATGTGGGCTTCAGTAGTTGTGGCCCACAGGCTCAGTAGCTGTGGCCCACGGGCTTAGTTGCTCTGCGGCATGTGGGATCTTCCCGGACCAGGGCTCGAACCCGTGTCCCCTGCCTTGACAGGCGGATTCTTAACCACTGCACCACCAGGGAAGCCCTCTAAGATCTCTTGAGTGATCATGTCTCAAAGGGCTAAGAGGCTGGGCTATGGATTCAGATGTCCCTTGTAATAATCCAGCTCTGAAACTGGCTAGTTGTTCACCGGGGGCAGGTAACTGAGTCCTTCTGAGCCAGTTTCCTTATCTGTACAAGGTAGAGTAGGCACTGCCTCACAGCATTACAAGTGAGGACATATAGGGAGGAATGCCTAGAGACCCAGTTGGACCCTCAGAGTTGGTATGGAGATTATTTTAATCTCAAAACATTTGGGAATCAACAGATGCAGAAAGAGCTTTCCTTATTTGACTAAAAGCAGACATTTCTGAGAAATGAGGCTTCTATGATTCCCTCTTCAAGACAGGTCTACTCCCAGGAGAGAAATCAAGAGTAAACCTACCACAAATCCCCTCTCTGGGGAGATTCGCATAGAAGAAGGAAAGACCCCTTGAACGTGCAGACACAAAATAATCACAAAATTACTTATCGTTCATTTATTCTTCTAAAAGAATAGAAGTCCTTTCTTCCACTTTCCTTTTCTCTGCTAAGTTAGATATATAAACCTCTAACTTTAAACATTTAGTGAGATAGTTACTTCTCTTGTTAGCTCCCATATATATGAATAAACTTCTTCTCCTGTTAAACTATCTTTTGTCATTTTAATTTGCAGGCCCCTAATTACTAAACCTAATAGGGCAGAAGAAAAGTCTGCTTCCTGACACTAGCAATTGGTTGGTGAATGATACCATCATTGCCTGTGACTCTGAAATCACAAGATCATAGATTAATCTGCATATCTAAAGAGTCCAACCTGTACTCTGAGGTTAAAAATAAGATCATCAAAGCATACTGAAGTATGGATATAAACATTTTGAAATGATAAAGATCTGGCTGTACACATAACATGTTTCTTCAATTCTGTAAAATTTTATGTAGGTGGAAATTTTACTGCAGAAACAAACTCAAAGACTGAAATTACATGAATAGAATATGGTGTAGCAAAATTTAGAGCTGAGCAAATGTGACATATAGTTAACGAGATGCATGCTTTTTATTATGTCACATTTTAATTAAAAATGAATGGTAATCAGTTCACAGTAGTGACTTCAGTTGATCCTGCTTCTAAATGGTTAAAGCAAAAATAAGCTCCTGATCTGCTCTTCAGAAGATTAACTATGGCCATGGTAGGTCTTTTTCTCTTTCCCTTTTGGAAGAGAAAAGGGGAGGGTGTCCCCAGGTGACAGGGACTGGAGTCTTGTGGGCCCAGCACACTTCCCTGTTGGGAAGAGGAAGGAGGAAGTATTTGCTTACATTTCCCCCAGTGCCTGGAACCTAAGCTGCAGCTTCCCTAGAACATTGTTAATGATGAGAAGGATCTCATGGCAGAGGGATGGTGGCCGCCGTGCCTAAACCAGGAACCTGATGCCTTCCCTGTCTTCGATTGTGGACTTTCCTACCAGAAAATCTGAAAAGAAAGGATTTATGGGAAGCAGTAAATGCAGAAGTAAAAGACAATTTTTTTTAAGCAGATATTCATTTTTATTTATTTATTTATTTATTTATTTATTTATTTTTGGCTGTGTTGGGTCTTCGTTTCTGTGCGAGGGCTTTCTCCAGTTGCGGCGAGCGGGGGCCACTCTTCATCGCGGTGCGCGGGCCTGTCACTATCGCGGCCTCTCTTGTTGCAGAGCACAGGCTCCAGACACACAGGCTCAGTAGTTGTGGCTCACGGGCCTAGTTGCTCCGCGGCATGTGGGATCTTCCCAGACCAGGGCTGGAACCCGTGTCCCCTGCATCGGCAGGCAGACTGTCAACCACTGCGCCACCAGGGAAGCCCAGAGAATTTTAATAAACCATAAAAATGGTTAAGTTGGTGCTGGGGGAAAGAGTGGCTTCTGTGTTCTTTAAGCTTTTCTGTACTATTTGAATTTTCTAGCCAAGTGTGCCTATGTCTATTATTTATTTTTTATTTCACCAGGGATTTTCTGACTAGTGAGACCACAGACTACATTTTTTTTCATTGTTATTTTCTATCAAAAAACAATGCAATACATACCATTTTTAAAAAGGAAACAAAGAAGAATTTCTAATCATGCATCAATAAAAAACAAAAGAGCACAAACATACATATATATTTTAACATATTGAGCAGATCAATCTGTTAAAATATATAAATGTTTGCATAGTGACCTGAAATAAATAGATTATTTAGTCATAGACCTTTTCATATGCATTCTATAGTAAGTCTTCTGAGAGATGAACTTTAATCTTTCCATCCAGAACTTTGGAGTATCTGAGATTTTGCCCTATTTGCAACAAGTTAAGCTGCCGTTTTCCATGGATGCAGGTAGAAGACAGAAGACTTATGGGTCAGAAACAAAGGACTCTATTACTTACTTGGTTACTCATAAACCACTGCAGCCAGCATGGGCATCCGAATATTTGCCTTGGTTCTCCTTGACCCTGAGTCACACAGGGGCTGTGTGGATAGGCCCGGATGGATGCCTGCACACACAGTGGGTTATAATACAAGAGTTCAGGGCATCAGAATCTTTTGGGAGGGAAGCATGCTTGCCCTTACCTCTGGAAGAAGACATTATCTTACAAGGCTGTTTTCTATCTAAACATCCTTGGCAAGATAGCTGAGAATAAAGGGCTGTCGGTGCTTCTGTTTGTAAGATGTGCAGAAATGTGAGAAACCCATGGAGAATTGTCTTACCTCTGCTCTGACTAACACACAGCCTTTTACTTTTCTTAGGAAATGGCAATTATATGTTGCAAAGGACTTATTTCACATTTACTTAAACTTAGTTTTCAAATATATATTTCTTTGTCCTATTCTAAGATTAACTTCTCTTGTGTGAGAGTTAATTTTGAAATTACAGTGTGAACCGTATGACCCTAATCATTTTGGTTTAACAGTATTGCTAACTCAAATTTAAAATGCTGAGAAAAAAGCATCTCTATTTTGTCACTAAAACTACCAAAACAGCTTTAAATACACAATTAGTTTCAAAACAGCTGTTTGATCTTGACATATTTTTTTTAAAGAGCTTTTTGATGTGGACCATTTTTAAAGTCTTTATTGAACTTGTTACAATATTGCTTCTGTTTTCTGTTTTGCTTTTCTGGCCCTGAGGCATGTGGGATCTTAGCTCCCTGACCAGGGATTGAACCTGCACCCCCTTCATTGGAAGGCAAAGTCTTAATCACTGGACCACCGGGGAAGTCCCGATCTTGACCTATTTTTAAACATATTTGGCTAAATCCTATTTAAGTTAACACTTCCTCTGAAATCGGAATTGTGACAAACACTGTAAGAGAGCTACTATTTTTTGCATAAATGAGAGCAAAATCTTGTGGTAGTAAGTATGTTTCCCTTACAAACATAGTGTAGGATAAATCTAAATATTCTGATTTGAGAAGAAAATTTTGAATGGAGGAATTTTTCATTCCAGTGTTGCAGGATTGTCTACTTTTCCCTAATATTAAAATGGACAGTTAGCCTCTTGAAAGAGGTTAAAAATCCATACGGAATGTCTCAGAAGGGTTTAGTTGTTCAGTGGCTTTCACTCTTCCTCACAAATTATTTAAAAATAGAATTTTTGTTCAAGATGTCTACCATTAGCGTGAAATTTATTTTCCAGTTTTATTGAGACGTAATTGACACATGACACTGTGTAAGTTTAAAGTGTACAACGTAATGATCTGATGTATGTATATATTGTGAAATGATTACCACAATAAGTTTCGTTAACAAGCATCACTTCACATTGTTACACATTCTTTTTCTTGTGATGACAAGTGTGAAGTTTGATGCTTACCTGGTTCTCTTCTTTTGGACTTTGGCAAATCTAAGAATTAATCCTACCACACATAGCCTATACTAGTCTACCCAAATCTAACAGTTAGTACAGACATTAACACATTTATTTGTTTGTATGTTTTATTGAGCGCAAGATAATAATCTCATTCTCAGAAGCAATGAAATCACCGAAAGAGCCAAATCTTGAGAAAGCCTCGTAGAGTTGCCCTGTTACTAGATAAAGCGCTTGGAATATATAAGTATGTTGTGTCACATGTCTTCCTGTGACCTGTGATTGTTACTTGAAAGTGTGGAAATGCAGAACAGATCTCCTGTTATTATGAAAGGCCCATCTGTGACAGGTGGAAAGGAGGATGCTATCTTAAGAGCTTGTTCTGTGCAGTTCTCATGGAGGTGACTTGTGTCCTATAGGGAATGTCTCCAGGCTGCATTCCACTCTGGGTTCTTTGCCTCTGGTAGTTCTCCGTGATCACTCCTATAGTGGGGTCCGCCACGCCACTCCCAGGCTCCATGATTCACTGGAAGGACTCATAGGAATCAGCCTAGCGTTCTATTCACAGCTGTGATTTATTACAGCAGCAGGACACAAAGTACAGTCAACAAAGGAAAAGGCAAGTGGACCAAAGTCTGGAGGAAACCAGAGGCAAGCTCCCTCGAGTCCTCTGCCAGTGGAACCACACAGGACACGCTTAAGTCCTCCAGCCATGAGGACAACATGTGTGAAATGTTGCCAACCAGGGGAGCTTAGCCTCAGCCTAGGAGCCCAGGCTTTTATGGGGGATGGTCATGTAGGCACCCTCTCCCTGGTACATATCAAAATCCCAGATTCCAGAAGGAAAGCAAGTGTTCAGCACCAACCACATTGTTTGCATAAACATCTTAGGCAGCAGTGAGCCACTCTTATCAATTCTGGGAGTGGTGAAAGCCCTCCCAAAATTCAGGTGCCTAGACACCAGCAAGCCTTTCTCAGGATGGTGACTCAGGCCTGCGATGTTATCACTGTTATCTCTTTTGGTTCTGATTTTTTTTCTTCCTTTCCTTCAGTCTTTCTTACCTTCAATCTTATATTCTATTATTTTAATAAGATGATCTGATTTAACACCCTTAGTTTCTTACATGAAAATACCAGCATGGTCCTGCGCTAAGGTGGACAGAACACACCAAGTCCTTCTGAAGCTCTGGAGGCTCTGCTCCCGAGGAGGGCACGACCAAGGCCCTTCATTCATTACCTAAGAAATGGTCATTCCCTAGTAAGGCGCTTAATCTGTCACATTTCAAAAATAAGTGATGCCACATTTCAAAAATAAGGACTCAGGGTAATTTCCCTGAGTCCTTAAGAGCGATGACTCATAGAGGACACCTCTGAACTGGCCCTCTCTATAGGCGAGAACAAGGAGCCTGCGCTAGAAAGAATGGAAAGGCCTAGAAATGACCAATTGGCCCTGAAAATTGAGTCAGTGAACAAGTGTCTGTTAGGCACGGACGGTGTGGAATGTGGTTAAGGATGGTCTGAGTTAGCTAGGAGGTACCATCGTGGTCCTTCTCAGACACATACTCTTCCGGGAATTCAACTGGCAGACACAATTAAACTTGAAAACTTCCTGAATTTCAACAATGCCACCGAGTGCCTTCTGCTTGCCAGAACTAGACTGGTCAGTGATGGTCTGAGGAGAAACTTAAACTACTTTGGAAATAAGGCAGACTTAGAGAGTGGTGGCGAACATGGCACCCACCTAGCATACAAACCTTGTGAGACCCTGAGGTTCATGAGTATAACGGATTGTGGCTGAGCTGTAAGGGACTCACCGATCCAAGTCACTCAGCAAGGCCACCACAGGCCAATCCAGAAGCTAAGAGTATTATTTTCCTCGGGCTGCAGTAACAAAATGCCACATTCAGATGGTTAAACAACAAATTTATTTTCTCACAGTTCTGGTAGCTAGAAGTCCCAGATCGAGGTGTTGGCAGGGTTGGTTTCTTCTGAGGCCTCTCTCCCTGACTGACAAATGACTGTCTTCTTGCTGTGTCCTCACATGGTCTTTCCTCCGTGTGCACACTTCCCTGGTGCTTCTCTGTGTCCAGATTTCCTCTTCTAGTAAGGACACCAGTCAGATTGGATTAGGACCCACCCTAATGGCCTCCTTTTACCTTAATCACCTCTTTAAAGACCCTTTCTCCAAATACAGTCACATTCTGAGGTACTGGGGGTTAGGGCTTCAACATAACAGTAGGTTAAAGGAATTCCCTACCATTTGAAGTAGTTTAATGTTGAACTAAACACATATTGGTATCACTTTAAGTCAATGGAACTTCTTAATGAGAAATCTTCCTAAATTTTGTACAAATGACCCAATTTGCATATTACTATTTTCAACATATACAGGAGGCCACTGGGTTAGTGCTATTCTCCCAGTAGTCCTAAAACAGTCTAGACTCACAGTTAAATACTTTAATTCCTTTAATTTCATTGATTTATTTAATTCCTTGAAGCTGCTAATAGAATATGCCCACTACCCAGCACTCCTTTGAGGCATTCCTTAATAACACTAACCATACTTCATTTTCTTCTTTTGTGTTACTCTTGAAGTTTAGAAGCCAATTCATTTGTCAGAACTAAATTTGTGCCATGTATCAAATAACATACTTTTATTTGCAGTGTTCTAGTATTGTTTTCAACAGCCATATATTGATTTTGAGACAGGCTGGGACCTGGGGCCCTTTGCTGGGACCTGGGGCCCTTTGCTGCAGTGTTGCAGTGCTTGCACCTCGACACACCTCTCCTCGAGCAACAAAATAACAAAGAAACTGTATGGGACTAAAAATAACGACGTGCACGCCCAGTTGGGGCAAATTCTGGACAAAAGATACAAAGAGACCAAAAAACCCAACTGCCACTTTCGAAGATCCCAGAGCAAAAGCAGGGTACTGCACGTGCCCCCTGCACACAACACCACCTAAGCGGTGGGCAAACCACCTAAGCCACCCTTCTGGCCCGACCCCTGGACACACCCCTGCCCTCACGCCATATAACAGGGGTCCCCAACCCCCAGGCCGCAGCCTGGTAGGAATCAGGCTGCACAGCAGGAGGTGAGTGGCAGGGGAGCGAGTAAAGCTTCACCTCCTGCTCCCCATCGCTCACATTACTGCCTGAAACATCCCCCTACCCCACCCCCTGCCGGTCCGTGGAAAAATGGTCTTCCATGAAACCGGTCCCTGGTGCCAAAAAGGTTTGGGGACCACTGCCATATAAGCAGCAAGCTCGCCCCCGCTTAGGGAGCACGCAAGCAAAGGAACCTGTTGTTTGTTCTCGCTCCCCCGTGCTGCAGCAGGGGCCCCAATAAAGCCTTGCCTGAATTTCTTGTCTGGCCTTTGATCAATTTTTATTGTTTAAGGACGCCAAGAACCCTGGTCGGTTACAATTTCAAAATACGGTCTTGATGTCATTGGAAGTAATTTTTTTCTGACTTTTTCTCTGTTTTCAACATCTTTGCCAGCAAAAGATATGTTCCCAGATGTCTTCTAAAATGTTTTCTTCCTGATCATTTAGAAAGATTGGGAAAGAAAGAGTATTGAGAAACTTGAGCTGTACTTTTGCTGCACAGGAAGGGTGAGCTGTGTTCCATCCTAGATTAATAATATTTCAAGCAGGAGGGAAAAAAAAAGGAAAAGCCTATAACTTTAGCAATGTGTTTGAAAAAGACTTGATTTCAACAATGTTTCTATCATGCTTACGTTGCAGCTGTCTAAACAATACAGGTAACAAAAGCATGTCAATTAAAAGCAGCATTTAGGACCCAGTTTCACAGATCTGCATTGGCCCTGGGTTTCAGATGATTTCAGGGCCAGGCGCTGTGAGTTCCTGTGTGGTGTAGTTGTGCTCAGCCATGGGGCAGGTGGGTTCCCTCTTGCTGTAGGAGAAGGTGGTGGGACACACGGAGATGGTTATCTCTTTCTGCTTTTGACTCTCCTGACTTGCTTCCACCAAGAGGCCATAAACCCAAACTGGAAATACTGATTAAGTGCATACTTTTTCCAACACATTGACCACAACTTGAGATTTTCATGGCGGAATATATTACATAAATGTCTGGAAAGCAAATATTTTAAGTGCACTTTAGGTAGATGTTTGCTTACTTTAATCAAGTAGAAGGAGAGATTATTCTTTTACCTTCTGGAACGTGTTGAGGTAACCTTATCTACAGAAGGGAAAACTTTAGAGTTCACCTGGTACAAAGCACCCGCATCCGGATGAACAAAGGTTGTTCCCGAGTCCAAGCTTGCTGTGCTTGCCGCACGACAGGCCAGTGAATCAGACATGACGCATTGAGGGAAAGAATACGACGTTATTCGGAAAGCCAGCAGACCGAGAAGACGGCGGACTAAAGTCTCAAAATAACCATCTTATCGGGGTTTGGATGCCAGTTTCTTTTATAGCACAGAGATGGGGAGGAGATGAGGAGGTAAAGTAAAAGGGCCATCAGTTTTGCGAATATCCCCTGGAATGGCCAGCCTCAGGGAGGGGATGTGTTAATTTCTTCTTAATTGCAGCCATCCACAGGTGGGCAGAGTCCGTATGTTTCCCTGAACAAAGGCACTTTGGTTTAACATTCAGGCAGAGGAACAGGGTTCCCCAGGCAGGCCATTATGTACAGACAGTATCCTTTTAGTGAACAAAAGCAGCGGAAGGCAAAGGTTAAAGTCAAAGAAACAGATCCAACGTGTAGTCAGATTTGGTTCTTCCCTGTAACAAGGTCTCAAAGAGTGAGTGCCTCCCTCCAGGTCACATATAATAATAATATATATAATAATAAAAATTATTCTGGTAGAGAAAAGAATGCAGAACTCTAGCCACTCTAACTCCTTAGTTAAAAAATGAGATTTATTTGCAGGATAAGAATGATGCTGCTATTAAAAATAATAATAGCAATAGCAAGTTTGAAAAACTTTCACGTGGACCTGTTCAGGTGCTTAATTGGCATTTAAGGCCTTCTAAGTATCTGTACTAGCCTCCTTCAGGTCAGCCTGTGTTGCTGGGAAACTGCTTTTCTCACTACTCTCTGGACAAAACTCTGGGTCTAGTTTCCATTATTCCGTGGAGTGTTTTTAGATCCCACCCGTTGTTAAACACACACACTTTTGTTATTAATACAAGAACAGATTTTTCAGAGTTTTTTCTTTGTCTTTTATTGTTAAAATTTTTTTAATTGAGGTATAATTGACGTAACATTACATTGGTCGCAGGTGTACAATGTCATGATTTGATGTTTGTATATGTTGCAGAGTGATCACCACAATAAGTCCACTTAACATCCACCACCTCACATAGTTACAACACTTTTTTTCTTGTGATGAGAATTTTGAAGAGCCACTCTTCTAGCTACCTTTAAATAGGCAATACAGTATTATTAACGTACATAGTCACCATGCTGTGAAAGTTCCATCCCCATGACTTACTCATTTGATAACTGGAAGTTTGTACCTTTTAACCTCCCTCACCCAGTTGGCTCACTCATCCCCTGCCTCAGGCAGCCACCAGTCTGTTCTCTATCTGTGAGCTTGACATTTTTTTGTTTGTTTTATAAGGTCCCATATATGTGAGATGATATGGTATTTATCTTTTTCTGTCTGGCTTATTTCACTTAGCATAGTGCCCTAAAGGTCCATCCATGATGTTGCAAACAGCAAGATTTCATTCTTTTTTATGACTGAATAATCAAAAACAGATTTTTTATTGGTTCTTTAGTAGATGCCAGCTTCTGATATCAGCTTTTAGGTGAAATTATTGTGAATCTTTTTATGTGTGATTTTATGAGTCAGAGTTCAGAAGACCATTTGGATTTGCTATTGTAGGCAGATGTTGAAAATTCAGTTTTTTAATAGAATCTTGTACTGTTTTGTAGATTTTACTTTTTGGATTTGATTCTCAAAAAGAAATCTTAACCTGTAAAATGTTTCTTACTCCCTTTTCTTACCAGGAAGAGATATTAGGAATCATCTAGGAAACAAATGTAGCAGTTTTATGCAATTTAAGCAATAAAAATGAGTTTCAAAATCCTCCTTTACTACCAGTAAAGCTTGAATTTTGTACTTAAATATAATATTTTCCCCCTTCCCCTTTTACCCAAGATTTACCCGCCTATTAATGTGCTGCCCTCGTCGTCTCGGTGAATGAAGTCTGCTACTGGAGAAGGTATGACCAGAAAGGATCACGCCGATGTATCTAACCAGCTGGTACGTATGTTTTCTCCAGGATGGTGTTTAAAGAAATGAATACTTTCTCAGTTCATGCTGCTGTCTTATACCTCTTGTCTTTCTTCCATATCACTTTTCTTCTCCCCCCATCAAAGTAGAATTTTAATATAGAATATATAATATAGAATACTGGAATACAGAAACATTCATTAGAGCCAAACAGTCTTTTTCATAAGGATAACTGCTCATGACAAAGATTAAAGATCACATGCTTGAAACCCACCTCTAATGCTGTATGAGGTAGTTTTTAAATAAAAAAGGCATAAGACGATTAAGTTTTTATTAGTAACCTTTATTATAGAGTATTTCTGAAAGACTATTCCAACTAATTTTTTGTTTAACATATTAGGCAATCACCAGAACGCTAAGGGATACAGCTGTGTATATTCTATGAAATCCTTGGTTTCTATAGTCCTGAGTTTGTATACCAAGCATAATTAAAGAAAAGTACATTTGACCTTAAAGTAGAAATGATAAATAAACCTACTGATAACCCAGATATTTTTTTTTGAATAGAATTTAGAGATGGATTTCTCCTATTGCGTAAGTTGTGATTTTTAAATGCTCTACAAAATGGAAGCTCATTGATATATTGAGGGAGTGTATTTTTTGTAGAGTGTTAGTAATGTCTATGTATTGCATGCCTGAAGACTCCTTCCTTAGTGAGACTGCTGTATAATAAAGTCTTTCCAATACTTGCATATGTAAATTATGTTTGGAAATAATGTGAAATACTGTGAAGATAGCTACAGCAATACACTTATAATGCCCAGAGTACCGTTACCATTTATAAAGGTTCATGTAAACCTTGTTTTCTCTTTAGTATGCATGCTATGCTATTGGTAAGGATGTGCAGGCCATGAAAGCCGTAGTTGGAGAAGACGCCCTTACCTCAGATGATGTGCTTTACTTGGAATTTCTGCAGAAGTTTGAGAGGAACTTCATTGCTCAGCGTAAGATTACTATTTTTCTATGAATAGAAACAACATCATATGTAGTTTTGAGGACTTCTTTCCTAGTCTGAGAGAATTTACATTGGTCTCCATACAATTTTCCTTCTGATTAGAGAAGAGGTTCTTCCAGCTGCCTGCCATGTCTTTGTTCTTAGCCCTCTGGTTCCTTCCCCTCTACCTTCAATTTCTTTATCCATTTATTTAGCTCCTGTCTTATTTTATATCTTCCTTACAACCGGCCTTCTGCTCTCCTACCTCCATTGCCACTTCTCCTCGCTCTTAACCTCTCTGCAATGCTCTCCTCTGGCTTTGGGGGTTTTGGACTTTCCCAGTCCCTCTGTTTTCATCCTCCTGATTTCTTATCTTCCTGCTTCTTAATTGTTAATGTTCCCAAAGGCTTCATTACCTGTTCTTTCTGTGCTTTTTTCCCCTATGCTGATGACTAACTTGCTATGTATGAGCCTTTACCCTCTTTCTGAAGCTCTAATCCCACATCTCCAGCTAGGAAGCCTGTGTTTATGCCACCATCCTCTCTGGCTCAGCGTGGTGAGAACCAAAGTCTTTTCCCAACTGACCACCTGCCTAGCAATTCCCTTTTCAATTTCTGTCTACCTCTGGTATGACCATTACCCTAGTTAGCCCAAGCTCAGGAATTGGGCATTCTTAAGCCTCTTCATTTATTCTCCAGTCATCAAATATTTGCTAATTTGCATTGTTCTCCTTTGAAACATCTTATCCTGTTCTCTTTTCATTCCTATTAAAAAAACTTCGGCCAGTGTTTCTCAAAGTTGAATATGCTTTTGAATCTACCAGGGATCTTGTTGAAGTGCAGATTCTGATTCGGTAGGTGTGGGTGGGGCCAGAGAGCCTGTATTTTGACAAGTTCCTGGGCGATGTTGAAGCTGCTGATCTCTGACCACTCTTTGTGTCCCAAGACCTAGTCCAGGCCTTTGTCCCATCATCCTTGGCCGTTAGTGCCAGCATCTTCACCAGTCTCCCTGACTCTCTATGTGCCATTGCCGGGGTAAATTTAGTATTAATTTTATTGATTGTCCTTCTGTTAAAAAGTCTATAATGGTTTTTATTACATAGCATGTGTAGGGCTTTCAAGCTGTTTTGTTTGGTCTCTTCCCTGCCACCCCTGCTAATGCTGATAAACTCTATTTTTGACCTCAGTGATACTTACAAACGATGTGTTTATTTTGGAATAATGCATCAGCTGCACACTTAGGATTTGTGCACTTTTCTATTTGTGTGATACATTTTTTAAGTACCATTAAAATCCCCAGAACATATGATTGTTGGGTTTTCTAAAAAAAAAAAAAAAAATTATGCAGAACCTTAATATCCCCTATTTGGTCCTGCTTTCTGACCTATCTGCCTTTTCAGGGTAATCTTGTGGCACAAGTGATAGCATTTAAAAGCTTTAGTCTTTTAATTCCTCCTCCTTCCTGCTGCGAGCCCTGAGCTGTCTTCTGTGCACTTCTGACATGTCTACTGTTTGGTCTCTCTGTGTTCTTTGTTACTTGGGTGCAGTAGCAACTTCTCTGTGCATTCCATCTTTCTTTCAAGTTGTGTAAAGTTCTTCACTTTTTTTCTCTGAGGGTATAGGGGGTGGGGGGAGTCAGCATGATTATATTTTAATGTAGAAAATGTGACCTGGATATAAAATGAAAATAAATATTAAATTAAATGGAAGTTACCTAAAGTGACTCTGTATCTTCTAATCAGAAAAGCAATAGCAACAAGCAAATATATAATAATGCACCTCTCTTTGATTGACAGTTTTGAACATCATAACCAGTATTGTGAACCAGCCCCTTGATTCACAATATTATGAACCATGTCCCCTTTACAGGGACATGGCCCATGTTCTGTACCCTCTGCCTTTTAGGCTGCCCTTTCAAGCTCTTTTCAGTAATACCTCTTCCAACATATTGTAGTTTGATCCAAGGTTGAGAGTTGCTAGGGTGTGGGGTTGTTTGTTTGTTTATTTGTTTGTTTTGCAGATCGTTAGTGGCTGTAAGTTCTCTGAAACTTGAAGTTTTGATTCAGGGTCCACTTAGCATTTTCGAGAGTTACTAAGGTGTTTTATAGCATTCTTTGTTTCAGACATTCTCAGGACCTCTAGAGCCTGTCTGCCATGAATGAAAGAGGGTGATAAATAGAAAATGAAATACATACTGAAGCAAGCCAAAACTTGCTTCAAATAAAATCTGAACTAGATGGTCCAGTATATAAAGGAAACATACTTGTTAAAGCACAGGGATGTGGCATCACGGTGGTCTCCCATTTCTTTCCCCTCTTCAACTCAGAGTGACATTTAGGAGATGTAGAAGAAGAGGCTCAGTCATAGCAAGAGTAGGTAGACCTGTGTTCTGATTCTGGTGCTGCCACTAACTGTATGGTCTTGCTTAGTCATTTAACAGATTTGTGTTCCTTTTAGGGTTATTATAAGGACTAGAGATTTTGCTTTTTTTTTTTTTAAATTTATTTTATTTATTTTTTTATGGCTGTATTGGGTCTTCGTTTCTGTGTGAGGGCTTTCTCTAGTTGCGGCAAGTGGGGGCCACTCTTCATTGCGGTGCGCGGGCCTCTCATTACCACGGCCTCTCTTGTTGCAGAGCACAGGCTCCAGACGCGCAGGCTCAGTAGTTGTGGCTCACGGGCCCAGTTGCTCCGCGGCATGTGGGATCCTCCCAGACCAGGGCTCGAACCCGTGTCCCCTGCATTGGCAGGCAGATTCTCAACCACTGCGCCACCAGGGAAGCCCGAGATTTTGCTTTTTATATCGCTTTTTAACTTATGTAAAAAAAAAACAGTTTGTTGTATTGGCATGTGTCTATTTCTGTATTCTCTATCCTATTCATTGAACTATGTATCTATCCTTCCACCAATACCACACTGTCTTACTTATAGCTTTACAGTAGGTCTTAATATCCTCTAACTATATTCTGCTTTCTCAAAATTGTTTTACTTATTCTGGTTCCTTTGCCTTTACCTTTTGTTCATACATTTTAGAATAAGCTTGTCCATGTTGACAAAAAAATTCTGTTGGAAGTTGACCTTTTATTATGTTGAGTCTTCCAATCCATGAATGCGATATGTCTCTCCATTGATTTAGGTCTTGTTTGGTTGTATCATACAGATCCTCTATTAAAATATTTATAATCAAATATTTCATGTTTTGGAAGCATTGTGTATGGCATTGTGTTGTTGTTTTTTTTTTTAACTTTTCTTTTTTTCTTTTTGTCTGTGTTGGGTCTTCGTTTCTGTGCGAGGGCTTTCTCTAGTTGTGGCGAGTGGGGCCCACTCTTCATCGCGGTGCGCGGGCCTCTCACTGTCGCGGCCTCTCTTGTTGCAGAGCACAGGCTCCAGACGCACAGGCTCAGTAGTTGTGGCTCACGGGCCTAGTCGCTCCACGGCATGTGGGATCTTCCCAGACCAGGGCTCAAACCCGTGTCCCCTGCATTGGCAGGCAGATTCTCAACCACTGCGCCACCAGGGAAGCCCCGGCATTGTGTTTTTAGTTTTGGTTTCCAGTTGTTCATTGTTAATATTTGGAAATATGACTAATGTTTTTGTGTTGATCTTGTATCCTGAGACTTTGTTAAAGTAATTGCCACTTATTAATTGCTTCTTAGAGATTTCTTGGGATTTTCTATGCAGACAGTCATGCTATCCATGAGTATGGACAGTAATATTTCTTCCTTTCTAATCTGTGTGTCTTTCTTTCTTTTTCTTGCCATGCTGCACTGGCTAGTACCTACAGTACTAAGTTGAAAAGGAGAGATGAAAGAGGACATTCTGGCCTTCTTTTGAATTTAGGAGGAAAACATTCATTCTCTCACCATTAAGTATGATGTTCACTGTCGGTTTTTTGTAGATATTCTTTACTGGGTTGAAGTAGAGCCCTTCTATTCCTGAGAGTTTCTGACATGAATGTGTGTTGAAGTTCATCAAATGCTTTTTCTTCATTAATTGATGTGGCCATGTAGAGTTTCTTCTTCAATCTATTAATATGGCAAATTACGCTGATGATTTTTGAATAGTAAACCAAGCTTGTGTTCCGAGAATAGACTCCAGTTGATCAGAGTGTATTGTTATTTGCTGCCTTCTTCATGTGTTGATTTTATTGTGCAATTTTTTTCCCGTTTCCGTGTGTGAAAGCTTAGATTATTGATCTGAGACCTTCCCTCTTTTCTATTATAAGCATTTAGTGCCATTCGTTTCCCTCTTAATAATGTTTTCTCTGGATCCTTCCACATTTTATGTGTTGTATTTTCATTTTCACTCAGTTCTATTTATCTTAAAAATTTTCCTTGAAATTCCTCTTTAACCATGGATTATTTAGAAGTGTGCATCTTAATTTCCAAATGTTTGGAGGCATTCTACTTCTCGTTCTCATTTTTATACAATTTAAAGCTTAGACTGTGGACACAGTGGAATAAAATGCGATTATGTTTGTTTAGTTATTTTATAGAGGTTCTTCAAATATCACTGGAGTGAAGTTTTCAAATATTAGTTTTACATAGTAGTTCTCAGTCTTTTGCCCTTGTAACCATAAGAGAGTTCCCTAAAAATATGTAACCCTGGCTGCTGGAGCCATGTTTATCAGGGGCAGTTCACAGTCACAGGAATAGTGGGGAGTTTGTGGGTCCCCACTGCACACTTTGTTCTGGGCCAGCACACAGGGATCCAGTAGGGATCCAGGGTCCAGGAGAGGGACCCAAACTTTGGGCTCTGGTGTTTATATTGCAGAATCAGGGAAGCCCAGGTCCCGTGTGGGCAGGAACTAGGACCAGCACTGGGACACACAGGACCCAGGTCCAGTCCCTCTCCATGGAACGAGCAGTCAGGCTGAGGGAGGCCCAGCCTCTCTCCTGCTGGTCAGGGCTGAGCCAAGCTGCGGTTGCAGCTGTATTGCTCAGTAGGCCCATGGCTGAGTCACCAGCTAAGACAGCTGTAAGCCCTGGCTATGGGTAGTGTCCATGAAGTCTTGAGGAAGGCCGGCCTTCCTCCTGCAGGGAGGCAGTCTTGAACAAGTTAGCCCTGCCCTGTCACTACTTCAACAACCAAAATTTTCATTACTCCCTCTTGCTCCCCAACCCCACTCAGATAAAAGCATAGTTTCTCATGGGGTGGCCAACCTTTTATTTTTCAAACATTATCAACATCATTTCATACAAGAAAGGACATTCGAACCCCAATTAACTAAGAAGCACATATTGCAGAATAAGCTCGTTTGCCCTAAAACAAGACCCTTAGCTATTTCCATGGACCATCCTTGATTTCTCCATTATGCTGCTGAGTAGTGCAAAGTTGGTGCTCAAGAACTCCTTGGATGATGGTGTGCTATCAACAGCTGCTGTGAACGCAAGCAGCTGGCACCCTCGGTGGCTATATGGGCAGAGGAGTTGAGGAGACAGTAGGTGATGGCTCTGTGCTGTCAGTGAGGGCTGTCCTCTGCCCGCACCCCTTTTAATCCCTTTGTATCCCTACCACCTGAGGAATGAAGGCAGTGATGAGTTATTGGCAGAATTGCCCTGTCTGATAAGAGGGTCACCTGCAAGCCAGAGGGCCCAAATCCTCCCTGGAACACATCACTCCCTACCCACCACTTAACAATTCCCTTCAAACAAAGGTGCAAATTTGTAATAACTGTACCGTTAAGATATGCCGTCTGTGATTCGGACAACTGTGACTCCTTGCCCTGTTCTTGGAGGAACATGACATTTTGTAGGGAGAACCCAGGCCAGGTGGCCAAAGTCTCTGTCAAGTCTGTTTCTTCAGCCAATACTTTGATTCAAGTTGAGAGTGGTGGAGATGAGTGGGCCTTCACCATGATAACCTTTCCCTGGTATCACTGGCCAAGGTTCCCTTTGGTGAACATTACATACAAAAGCTTGCCCAGCACACGCCTCGCTCTCAGCCGAGCCGTGGCCATGCTGCTCCTGGGATTAGGCACCTCCTTTGCACACCCTGTGGATGGTGCTCATTTCCTTGATTCTGTGAATGGGGCATTTGTTAAACTATTATTTCTTGAGGCCTGTAAACTATTATTTCTTGATGTCTGTGCAAGTTTCAATTCTGCAATTTCTATTTCCTTCTTCTTACGGATTGAAAAACACTAGTGAAATTCCTCATCTTACAATCTCTGCTCCTTAACATTAACTGTAGTCTTCTTAAAGTCCTTGGTCTTGCTCTCTCAAAGGCTCCCTGGGGCTTGATTCCAGTGGGCTGGTGAGGTGGACACCACTGAGCTTGACAACATGCCATACTCCACCCAAGCCAGGAGATCTCGGTGTCTGGGGGAAAAGGCAGGGGCCGTGAGACAGGAGACAAAAATGGAAGTAAATTCAGGGGTAAAGCCCAGGGAAGAGTCTATATGTCAGTTGCAGGTCAGCTATGGGCCCTGTGTCCGAGAAGACGCCCCTCAGTGTGGGATGAGCAGCTGCTCTCAGAGAGAGCGAGGCTCCTGGCCCTGGCTTCTCATGTGATACTGGGGCAGATCCTATGCACAGAGGCTGTGGCCTGCAGGGGGCGTGTATCAGCACCTCTGCAGGGTCGAGGGGCCAAAGGGGGCCATGGGCAACCTCTCCCAGGAGAAGTCACCTGCCCTGGGGCTGGGGCATCAGTCCCTCAGTCCCACACCATCTACCTTTCTACCTGGGTTCCAAGCCCAGCAAGGCACAATCCTGACTTCCCCAGTGTAGGATTTCCCCAGTGTGTGACAAGCCAGGCTGTGGCCACCTACCCCGAGGGTATAGTTCAGCGGGGCAAAGCCCGTCACTGCCCCCTGGTGAGGCAACTACAACAGAAAGGTGAGCTTTTGAGAGCAAGGGTCAGGAATCAGGGAAGAGAGGCAGAAACCCAAGAAAGGACCCATCGCCTGAGCCCACATCCTTGTCCACCTCTGTGGGGTCAGTCAGCCTCCAGTGTCTGCTCTGAGATCACAAGACCCCACAGTACTGGCCATCACAACCACCTGCCTCAGAACAAAACAAGAGGGCACAAGAGCAGGAGGCCCATATGATAAGTGTGGTCCGTTGAGGAGGTGCTCCCTGGGCCAAGTGACAAGACATGGCTTCTCAGGGCACAGCTGCCCCCAGACTCAGCATAAATGTCTGGGCTGTGAGCCCATTGATTCTGGGAAGGGCACCAGCACAAGGTGAACAGATGCTCCATCCTTTGCGTCAGGCAAGCCAGGAGCCAAGCACTGACAAGCAGCCTGCGTTACACCCTCGTGTTTCACAGCGCAGGAGCCTCGGGGTGGGGGGTGGGGGATGGGGCCTGCCCTGAGGTCACAGCAGAGAAGGTTTGCTGCTGGAGGGCCACACACAGGACAGCTGTATAGAATGTGATCAAAGGCTCTCTGGTGCTTCATGCCATTCAAAACCAGGGGCTCTTAAACAGCCGGAGGGTAAGATACCGCCAAATCCTTGCTGAAATTTCTGAGCCCATCCTCAGATCCCAAATTTTGCCCAGATTGCCAAAAGTTTCATGGACTTCTGGTCAAGGACCCGATTCATCTGGACTGCCCAGTGCACAGCAAGATTGCCAGGACGGGGCCTAGGGATCTTGCCCACACAACCGTCCCTGACATTTGCTCCTGGAGAACCACCTGCCCAGCTACCGACATCTCCTCCTTCCCTCTCATCAGGCTAAATGCAACTGGGAGAAAGGCAACACAAAAGGAGGCAAATGTGGAAACATAAACCCGACAGTGCTGTCTCCCCCAGCCAAGACTAAGAGTCCATGAGTCTACCCACTGCACTCACCTGAAAGCCCCCACATATCACCAGAAGCACAGAGAGCACAGAGGCCATCAGATACACCTGACCTCAGTTTCCTCCTGAGAGAGCACTCAGGGGCCTCCCTGGGATTTGGAGGTGTCAACAATTCACTGCCTTGTGGCTTATGCCACAGAGCAATTTTGAACAAGGATTATAGTACCGGTAAACTTTAAGCACTGCTTTAAGTCCAATCACTTTATGTTTAAAGAGAGAGGAATTGGGACTTCCCTGGTTGCGCAGTGGTTGGGAATCCGCCTGCCAATGCAGGGGACGTGGGTTTGATCCCTGGTCTGGGAAGATCCCACATGCCGCCGAGCAACTAAGCCCGTGCTCCACAATTACTGAGCCTGCGCTCTAGAGCCCACGAACTACGACTACTGAGCCCGTGTGCCACGACTACTGACGCCCGCGCGCCTAGAGCCCGTGCTCCGCAACAAGAGAAGCCACCGCAATGAGAAGCCTGCTCACCGCGACTAGAGAAAGCCTGCGCACAGCAACGAAGACCCAACGCAGCTAAAAACAAATAAGTCAATTAATGAATTTGAAAACAGAGAGAGAGGAATGGAATATTTTAAACAGAGACATAGGAGCCCTTTAAAGGGCAAAAACATGTTGCTTACAGCTTTTCACATGGAAAAGGAAAAAAAAGTGACTGGGTTTGCCGTTTTCCTTGAATTTGTCTAGTACTAGCACTAGATAATATTGACGATCTTCACGCTTGATCACAAACAACATGATGCTGTAATATTCAAACTGTTGGTGAAACTTTTTTAATCTCATGATTTACTCTGGAACAATTGTGTTGACATAGGTACTGATGGTGCAAAAGCAAAGGTGGCAGAAGTGCTGGCACCTTAACCCAAATCAAGGAGTAGCAGCAAACTGTACTAGTTGGGCTTGTATTCACTATCATACACTTGTATTAACAGTGCCAGTTCCAGTTAAGAATGTTCTGTCTTCAACAGTAAAAATGATTGATGTTAGTAAATCTTGACCATTGAAATTGAATATTTTATAGTGGATGATGAAATTCAACATACAAACATCACACATCTGTATATCAAAGGGAGTGGGAAAAAGTTAGATCAGATACTGATAAAGAGGAAGTGGATGACACGGATGATAGATGTGAAAAATTAGCTAAAATGTAGCACAGAAAAGAAACGGTCAGAAATTATGAATGAGAAATCTATGGACCTAGAGTCTGCTGGTGGCTTGATTTTGGACTTTGCAGCCTCCAGAACTGTGAGAAATATACGTCTTTTGTTTAAGCCACCCAGTCTGTGGTGGTTTGTTATAGCCCTTTGAGCTAAGACATATTTTAGTACCAAGAAGTAGCAAATACCTAAATATGTGGAAGTGGCCATGGAATTGGATAGTAGGTAAAGGCTGAAAGAGATTTGAAGTGCATGCTAAAAAAGAGCTGAAATCGCCATAAAGTCCTTTCAGCCTATACCTATTAAAAGTGATTCTGGTGATGGCTCAGAAAGCAAAGAGGCACACTGGAGAGAAAGTCTCCATCTTTGTAGAGAATACAGAAATAATCATGAACAGATAGAAATATGGACGTTAGATGCTATTCTGGTGAGGTCTCCAACAGAAATGAGGAACACATTATTAGAAATTGGAGGAGAGGCAATTCTTATTATAAAGTGGCAAAGAACTTGACTGAACTGTGTTCTAGCGTTTTGGGGGAGGTAGACCTTGTAAGTGATGAAATTGAATATTCATCTGAGGACATCTCTGAACAAAGTTTGGAAGAAGTAGCTTGGTTCCTCATCACCGCTCCTAGTAAAACACATCAGGAGAAAGATAAATTGAAGACCAAATTGTTAAGCAAAAAGAAATCAGAACTTAGAGATTTGGAAACTTCTCAGCCTATCCATATTTGAAAGTGAGAAAGCTTGTTCTGAAGAAACTCTAAGGGTGCAGCTGAGCAACCCTTTGAAGAAGAGATCATAGGTGTGATATTAATTTAATTAGTCATCTCAGCAGAGGCCAGGAGTAGAGAAGGGACACTGCCAGTTTGAACTAAAGGGGACAGAGAAAGCCAGGCAGAATGAGGAAGGCTGTCAGAATTCCTGGATTCTACAGAATGGGAGACTAGAGCCATTTGGCTGTGAATGTGTACTCCTCTTGACGAAAAGGGAAGAAGGACCCCAAAGGTGATTCCGAGGTCATCGGGTCTGTCAATCCCACCACAGGCCCAGGGGGCCTCAGTTTCAAAGTGTGAGATTGTCGCCCTCACAGAGAGTCATGGTGTAGGTGGAGGCCCTACAGAGAGCTGCAGTGTGGGTGGCACCCCACCAAGCTGAAGGAGTGGGGCTGCCCCACCGAGCTGTGGGGATGATGTTGCCACCCCAGCGGGCCTGGAGGGCAAAGCATCAAACTAAAGAGGGTTATTCTCGTTCCTTAAGATCTAATGGGATTGGCCTTGCTAGGCTTTGGACTAGCTTGGAAACTGTCACCCCTTCCTTCTTTCCTGTTTCTTCCTTTTGGAGTAGGGCTGTCTATTCTATGCCAGTCCCAGCATCGTATTTGGAAACACTTAACTTGTTTGGGTCACAGATTTACAGCTACAGAGGAACTTTGCCTCAGGATGAATAGTACCTCCAGTCTCACCCATATGTGATTTAGATGGTGTTTAGATCAGACTTTGGACTTTAAATTTTACAGTTGATGTTGGAATGAGTTAAGGCTTTTGAGGCTGTTGGGATAGAATGAATGTATTTTGCATACAATAAGGACACGAATTTGGGGTACCAGGGGCAGAATGCTATGGACGTATATCCCCCCCACCAATTCTTATGTTGAAGCCCTACCCTTCAATGTATTTGGGGATAGGGCCTTTGGGAGGTAATTAGGGCATGGGAATGGAGCTTTCATAATGGGTTTAGTGCCCTTAAAAGAAAAGACACACGAGAGATCCCTCTTTCTCTCTGCCACGTGAGGACGCGGTAAGAAGACAACCATCTGAAAAGTAGGAAGAGAGCTCTCACCAGGAACTGAATATGGCACCTTGATCTTGGACTTCCAACCTTCAGAACTGTTAAGAAATTACCGTCTGTTTTTCAAGCCACCAGGTC
This sequence comes from Balaenoptera borealis, assembly GCF_965194805.1. NCBI lineage: Eukaryota > Metazoa > Chordata > Mammalia > Artiodactyla > Balaenopteridae > Balaenoptera > Balaenoptera borealis. Next base: position 14,705 of record NW_028122769.1, on the reverse strand, counting down.
TATGGCATTTTGTTATAGCCGTCCAAGCTGATGAAGACACAGAGAATATATAAGATGGTCTAATATACATATATCCAGGGTTCTAGAAGTAGAGACAGGAGAGAATGAGTAGAAGTAACATATGAAAAAGATAATATTATGTTCTAGATGAGATGAAGAATGTGTATTATCAGTGAATGAAGCAAAATAGATCACATGGAGGATACATTTTTTTAACCTGAAACTAATCACACGTCAAGAAACTGGAGAACACAAAGACTACAGACAGTCTTCCAAAAAACAATTAGCAAGGAAACTGATCACCCACCATGAAAGGGTGTATTGATGGCATAATTTGAAAAAAACAGTAACAAAAGCCATATTCGATGGAATAAATACTCAAAGTTCGGAAAGGAAAAACTTTTCCTCTGGAACTGATTACCCTGTCACATTATAATTTATAAAAGTTCACCAACAAGGGAACTGATAAATTATTTTTAATGTATGCATACAATGCAAAATTATAAATAACTAAAAAATTAAAGAACATCTAATATATCCATTTTTCTTAAAGTAAGAATGTTGAAAGAAGAAGCCAAAGGCAATATGATTTACATGACACCATATATAACCAAAAATATTGTTATTATACATAATTTTGATTATCTACAGCTCTGCTAAAAGCATAAACATTTTTATAAGATGGATATATACCAACTTCTTGATGGTGGCTATCTTTCTCATTGTTGGTGAGAGGTGTAAAATGGGACAACCCTTACGGAAAACAATATGAAGTTTCCTCAAAAAATTAAAACTATAACTACCATGTGATCCAGCAGTCCCACTTCTGGGTATGTATCCGAAAGAATTCAAAGCAGTATCTCAAAGAGATATTTGCACACCCACATTCTTCGTAGCATTATCCAAAATACCCAAGACGTGAAGAAACCCAAATGTCCATCAACAGATGAAGGGATAATGCGGGTCTAAAAACACAAGGAAATATTTCCTTCCTTGAAATAAAAGGAAACCATGTCTCATGCTACAACATGGATAAACCTCTAAGACATTATGCTAAGTGAAATAAGCCACTCATCAAAGGACATATCATAGCCATTCACATGAAGTATCTACAGTAGTTAAAATCATAGAAACATACAAAGGTGATTGTCAAGATCTCAGGGAGGAGGAGGGAGAATTAGGGAGTCTCTGCTGTCCCAACCCCCGCCTGGGTCCTGGGGAAGGAGTCAGAACTCAGAACCGGGAGAAGAGGCTTTGGCCAGCAGGGAAGGGGGGGTGAGGCCCAGGGCGGGTCCACAAAGGATCAGAGCATCTGAGTGCATTAGGAGGAAGGGGCTTCAGAGGTGGGCCAGCACAGGCCATGACGGGGGCTAAGCAGGCTGCGAGGGGGGGCAGTTCAGGGAGACAGCAGGGGTCTGCTCCCTGCCCCTCATTGTTTGCTCGTCTCACCCTTATGAGCGGGTCATTTCCCCTGCTCTGATGATTCGAAGTCTCTGCCAGCAACCGCAGGACGGTGACTGAGGCCTCCACACTCCTCAGCATGGATCCCAGCTCCCACCCAGATCTGGGGCCGCAGACACCTCTCCCCCACCCCTGCTGCCCCTGTGAGCAAGCTGTTCTTGTGAAACACGGTCATAGTTTGTCAGGAGGAACTGTTTTCTATGGGAATACAAATCAGTGTTGATACCAATACACACACATGTCCAGCCATGGGTGGAAAGGGAAGGGACAGTAGTTCTGGGGTGTCTTTGCACACCCCTAGGCCCCTAAGGCCAGTCCCCACAGCCACAGCCAGATGGGTCCTCCTCCCTCAGTTGAAAGAGATGCTGCTGCACAGAAATCCCACAAGTTCCATAAAGGGGCCCAACTGTCGTTTCCCTTAGACACACCTGTAACAGGTGCCCCATGAATTTCCCCGCGCCCATTCCCCTCGTTGCATCCTCACTGGGATTAAGAGGTAGCTGCCTCAACCACTCTCCACATTGCAATAATCCCAGTGGGACTAGAGAACGCTCCCGCTATGACGAGGCAGACAGTCCTGTCCCCATGGCCAAGACTTTTCCTGTCTGGTCAGGCCACCCACACAGGAAACCCTGGATGAGCGGAGGGTCACCCCAGCGCCATCGCCTGGCCACTTCAGGGAAGCAGAGAGCAGCTCCATAAAGACAAGGGCCGTCTCCAGGCTCCGTCCTAGAAACTGGTTAGTGTCCAGAGGGCTGAGAGGCACAAAAGCAGCTCTCCCTCCCCAGATGGTTCAGGGATGCAGAAGATGCTACAGATGCCCCAGAAGGCCCCTAGCCAAGCAGGCTTTAGAGAAGCGGATGGTGAGGGGGTCCCTGGGGAAAGTGAGAGCTATGCGTTCCCAGGGGCAGCCTGAGGAGTCCTTGTCTATGTGGAGGAAAGGTTTGGCCACCTGTAGATCCATAGCTCCTGTGACCTCCCTCACCCTTCCTTCCTCTCAGGATCGCTCTCTGTGGAGCAGCTCCACACGAAGAAGATGACAGTGGCCTGAGAGCATTTCCCACCAAAACTATCTTTATTCACAATTTTCATACATCACTCCAAAGGTCCTGCCCACACCCACCTCCCCCACCTCCCTAACCCCCCACAATCCCAGGATCAGCACTGGGGTGAGGAGGAGCCCCTAGGCTCCCCTGGGGGCCGCCCTGGGGAGCTCGCCCTGGAGGGCCGGCCCGGCTGTTCCCTACTGGCTGCAGTGCTTCCTCTTCTTCCTCCTCTTCCCTGTGACAAACGGGTCACGCTTTCTCTTTCTCGGCTGTGAGGGGCGAGCCAGCCCCAGAGCCAAGGCTGGCCTCGCAGAGACCCCGTGGCCAGCCCCGGGGATGGGCAGCTTCTCAGCAGCGGCTGGGCGCCCACACAGAGCCCGCTTCCTCGACTTGGGAGCGGCTGGTGGAGCTGGGCTGGGGCCTCTTCTCTGAGGGGAGGGGGCCTGGGGAGCACTCTGGGCCCCCCAACCTCCAGGGGAGGCCAGGCCTGAGGCAGGGGCAGGAGTCTGGGACAGCCCGCAAGGCGGCAGGCTCTGCGGAGAGGCCAAGAGGGAGGCCAGGCTGAGGAGCGCCTCCTCGTTCTCACTGGACGCGTCCCTGGGCCCTCGGGCCTCCAGAACAGGAGAAGCCTCTCTGAGAACAGACGCATCCCTGGGTCCCAGTAGAGGGCCAGTGCGCTTTTGACCCTGGGGAGGGGAGGGCCATCCGGCCCGGAATGGAGAGACCTCCTGACGTCCTCGACAGGGAACAAAGACTCTGAGCACGAACGGGCCAGTGTCTGTTCGGATGGGCCTATGAAGAGCCTCAACATCAATCTCTGCTGGGCAGGCTTCATCACTGACCCCTCGATGGCGGTCTTGGTCGTGCCTCTGGGCACCTTGGCCGGCGTGGGACTCAGATGGACTTGAGCCCATTCCGGGTGCACTGTGGCTCGGGGCTGCCGGCCCACCCTCGTCCTCTTTCAAGGCCAGGAGTCGTTTCTGCACCAGCTGGTAGGAGGGAGGAGGACAGTGACGGCTCCACGCGCACGTGTGAGAGGAGGAGCACTGGGCAGTGGGACAATGGCCCTGGGGGGGAGGACGGGACGGGTGACCCCAGGACTAGACTCCAAATACAGACACGGTGGCATTCCTGCCATCCTCTTGCACCTTATTCCCAGCTGTGTGTCCTTCCCTCCGCTCCCGGCTCCCCATCCTCTCCTTCCTATCACCCTGCGCTGCACCCACCCCAGAGAGGGCCCTTCCCCATGCCAGGCCTCCGAGGCAGGGAAGGGACGGACAGAGCCATGTGGGCCTCCTGTTCTGGGGCCCTACCTCTCCCCTGCTCACTGGGGTCCCTCCGTGCCCTGGTCTTCCTGGGTGTCCCTTGTCTCCCCTGTTCTACCTGCGATCCCTCCCTCCTCTGGCTCCCCTGGGCCACCTGGTTTCCCCTGTCCCCTGGATCACCTGGAGTCCCCCCTCCCGTGGAGTCCCCTGGCTCCCTAAGTGTCCCTCTCCCTCCCCTGGCTCACTTCTTCAGGGGTGAGTCCTTCCTCCTGCTTCAGCTCCTCAGCAAGGGCCAAGACATCCAGCTGTGGGTCCGGGGAAAACAATTCTGCCGGGAATCGAGGATGAATGACTGCCTCCACCTCGGACAGAAAGAAGAGGCTGTGAGCATCCTTGGCCAGGAGTGGCCTGTGACACAAGAAGACCAGGAGGGAAAGTGAAAAGCAGAGACCCACCCCCACTCTCCTCCACAAGGCGGGGATGGTCAGCACACACACACACACACACACACACACACATGCACATACACAGTCACACACAAAAGAGCACATATACAGATGCACATACACAGACACACAAAGGCATACACACAGACACAAACATATACACACATACATCTACGTAAACCTCCCCGAACACCAGGCTCAGGAACAAGGAGCTGAGCTTAAGTCCCATCGGCCTGAGCAGAACTCAGATCTTGGGTGCTGAGAGTTCCATGCCCTGGCATCTTGTAGACCCCAGGCTCCAGGCCCAGCCTACCTTGGTGACAGAGTGTTCCCGGGAACGCAGCTCGTCAGTGTAGCTCAAGAGACACGGGTCCAAGTAGGTGTCGTCCTCTTCCTGCTTCAGCTCATTTCCGTCCTTTCCACATTCTGCAGGTGACTTGCCTGTGGCTGAGTGGACGTGCCCCACCAGCGCCTCCATCCTGTCCACATACTCCCTCACAGTCTCAGGGGGAATCTCCTTGGGCGCCTTGGGCTCCGGGGGCCACTGGGATCTGTGTGGCTTCGGGTGCGAGGGCTGGGCCCTGGGGCCGGACATCCTGGGAGCACAGGCTGAGGCAGAGCAGGAGGAAGGGAAGGAAGGTGAGGGACTCCCGGTCCACCTCCTGACCACCGAGCGCACGTTGGTGAGGGCATTGTTTGGGGGACGTTGATGTGGGTGTGGGAGGGGTCAGGACCATCTGAAGCCTCATGCACACTTGGAGAGGGGAGGTTAGGGGGTCATCTAAGAGAGTCACAAGTAAGGAAGTGGGGAACCTCCAATTTTCTAGGGGTCTCCCCATCAAGCTCACTTCTTAGGCAGACTTCGTGTGGGGTCCTTTGACGGGGAGGTGTGAGAAGAGTTATAAAACTGACCAAGTCAATACCCCGTAGTGACAAAGGGCAGCTGAGACCCCACCCCCCCACCCCCCGCCTCGGTGGCTGTTTTGGTTGAAAGACCAATGCCCCTGTCTTGAAAGAATAGGATCCACATGGGGACGGTGGCCAAGCCTAGGCCCTGTTACCTGTGCCTTCAGCTCCAGTGGGAAGCTGGGTGCCTGGCTGAAGGCCCACTTTCGGGGCTGGGGGCCCCCGAGGATCCAGCTTCGGTGGGGCTGGAGGAGGCAGGTCCTGCGCGCACTGCATCCACTGCAAATGCTGAATGTGCATCTCCTCCTCGGCCGCAAATTCCATGAACCTGGGGGGTGACGGAGACACAGGCCACCCTGAGAAAAAGGCCTGGGTTCTGGAGCCCAACAAAGGCAGCCAAGAATGAGGCACTGGGAGAGGATGTGCCTTGGGGCCGTCAAGGCCCTGTGAGGTGCTGTCCACAGCAGAGAGCTGCTCCTGGAAGTGATAACAAGATCTGGGACCCTTCCTGCCTCACCAGCGCTGGAGGGCATTCAACAGCATAGACCCAGGTCGCTGAATTGAACGAGGTCAATGGGACACATGGCTGACCCAGGGGGCACCCTCCTCATGCCCCCGTCCCCATCCAGAACCACATGAGGGGCTGACAGCCAGAGGCTGGAACAGGCATGTGTTCCCCACAGGGGTCCTTGCCCGAATCCAGGACCCTGGGCTAGGACTGAGACTCCTGGAACATAGACCTGGAGACAGGGCCCAGGAGAGGCTGGACGATGTGGATGCTGAGCTTAGAGGAGAGGCCTTCCCTTCCTCTGAGAGGCGCTCGTTTGTTTGCTTTTGTTTCTTAAACCAAGGGGATTACCATGGAGCAAACACTGGAAGGGCCGGAGACCCTTGGGCCGACGACAGCTGGCTTCCCCAGCCTCTTCAGGGATGCCAGGGTACCCACTCAGGGCACTTTTCATGAGGAGAGGTGGTCCCAAATCTATGTTAGTGGCCGCCAGTCACCCACCACTAAGGAAGCAGCAGGCTGGCGGGTGGAGCTCTTTCCCCGGCCCAGCCCATATGGCCGGAGTTGGACCCCTACTGGACACACAGCTTCACCCTGCCCCGTCCTGAGACCTTCATGTCAAGGCAAGGGTAGGTCAAAATCAGGGGAAGGCAGAGCTCCTGGTGGAGGAAGGACAGAAGTCTCAAACTCTCCAGGTGAGGGAGGGGTTTCTGGGGGACAGTAGGGCCCCTGGGCTGCGGGGACCCTGTGCTGGGTGACAGCCCTTCTCCTCTGTCCTCTCTGATGAGCACCCCCACGGCCAGACCCTGCCCTCACCCACTCGCCTCACCCTCCACGCAGCCCCTGGGCCCAGGACGCTGACTCACTTTTCCGCCCTCTCGTAGTAGATCATCCGGTCAAGGTTGCTCAAGCGCCGCCATTCCTGCACGGCCCTCCACAGTCCCTCCTCCTGCATCATGGTGGGCTTCAGGCGGGCCAGGGATCGAAGCACTGGGCTGTAAGCCCTCGGGGTCAGTCTCCAGGCCCAGCCCAGCCCCCACCTGCCTGACCCCACCCGCCCATGTGGACCACACATCACTCAACCCAGAATGACTGAGCAACAGGAGGGTGAGAGGCGGGCGTCTGGGAGGGCAAAGACAAGCCTTCCCGGCCACTGCTGTCACCGCCTCACACTCACTCAAGGATGACCATCCACTCCCAGGCTAGAGCTGGGACATTGTGCCTTGGGGAGCTCTTTTCCTCCTCAAGGCTGCATTTTCATAATAAAAATCACTATCATCAATGAGGCGTGGCATGTGCCAAGCAATCTGCTAACACTTCATAGATTAGCCCAAGGAGTCTTCGGCACAGTCCTCTGAGTGAAGTGTAATTGTCCCCTTTTTACGAGGGACCGGAGGTTTAGGATGGAAATGCCTGCCAGGCTCACAAGTCTAGTGGGAGAGAGCCCACGCCCTTAGGAGAGCTCTACCATCACCCTGTTCCTCGTGGAATTCTCCACAACGAAGTGGAGGCATGCATAAAGCGCCCTCCTGGGCCCCGCGCTCCTCCCCCTCCTCTGAAGTGACCTCCCCTGGCCATGTACGCTCAAGTCCTGTATGAAGGACACGGCACCACAGGACAGTGCGGCATCCACTCCTTGGCTCCTCACCTTACACCACGACCCTCTCTGACTGCAAGTCTTCAGTCCATATTACCATGAGAATCATGGAAGAGCAAGCTGGCCAGACTCACAGGGTGGTGGGGCCAGTTGAGATAGGGCACATTTCAGTCCTGATGTCACGGACTGGCAGGCCCACCCATGTGACCGACAGTGTGCCTTCTCATAGCATGGACATCGCCCTCACACCTTCCTTCCAGTAGCCCTAGAAAGCTAACGTGCGAGTCCATCCCCAGTTCCTCTTTATCTAAAAGCTCCCATAAGCTCAGGACCCCCTGAGCGTTCACTCACATGAGAAAGCAGGAAAAAGCTTCTGCATCAGGACTCAGGTGAAAGTGTCTCCGGGCCAGGGGCTTGAAGCGCTGCCAACGTCGGAAGTTACTGTACTCTCTCTGGGGGTTAGAGGAGCCATCCTGCGAGGCGTTGGACTGGTTGGTGGCCAGGCGGCCCTCCCTGGAAGTGCCATGTGGCCATGGCCCAGAGTTCACTGGGCGAATGATAGGGGCCAGCTGGGCAGCTGGTGGTGGAGCTTGAGGAGGAAAGCCTGGGGTCCAGCCTCCCTTGCCAGCCTGACTAACTCCAACAGCTGAAGCAGTCACAACGGTCCCCATCACAGGGAATGCTATGAATTCGGGTGCAGGACATGCAGCACTCCTGCTGAGGGCCCCTGGAGCGCTCCAGTTGAGGGGGGCCTGAGTAACGACAAAGGTCTGAGTCTGGGGGGCCTCCACTGTCCTCCCTTGTGACCTGACTTGGACAGTGAGGTTGCAAGCCCCAGGGGCAGTGGGGCCACGGCCACCATTAGCCACCATAGGCGTCCTGGGGAAAGCTGGCAGCAGCAGGCTGCTGCCAGGAGGGAATGCTGGGGTGATGGGACGTGGCAGGTGCTGCTGCCAGGGTGGCCGGTGCTGGGCGCCAGGAATGGGTGGAGGGAAGGGCACTGCCGTGAAAGTAGACAAGGAGGCACCGGGGTTCATGGTCACATCCGTTCCCAGCACTGGCCATGCTGTGGAGGCAAAGGAAAGGAGTGAATGGAGGAGGAGAATGGGCAAGTGGGACTGAGGCTTTCTGTGGCATCAGAGTGTAAATCTCCACAGGTGAGGGACACTTGGACAAGGGAAACTGTGCAGCGTGCAAATGTCTTCAAGTGATTTTCATGCCCTGACCTCCAGTGGAGAATTATTCCACTGGTGACCCCGCGCCCATCCACCAAGGTCCCTGACCCCTGTCTGCCGAGAAGAAATCGCCTCAGCAAGCACTGACTTGGAGAGCCTCCCTAAGGCACCGCCTGGCACCTAAGCCTCACAGGCTGTCTCCCAAGATCTGGAACTGTGTGGACATCCGCTCTGTGAGAAATGCCCCTCAGCCGGCGTACTAGCAGGTAGGGACCTTCTCCAAGGTAAGTTCTAGGCACCCAAAGGCCCTTTGTGGACAGGTATTGTGTAAAATATTAGGGCCCCACCTCCTCCTCAGTCCTCCTTTTCCTGATGCTCAGTAGAAATCCCCTCTTTCTTTCCTAGCCTCACAAAACAAAACAAAATGCTGGAAAATACCTCTCTAATGGAATCCCGATACAAACCCATAACACTGGCCCAGAATGCACCTGCATCTCAGAACAACCCACAGCAGACACGTAACATGGGCCAGGTCCTGTCACCCCCTCCCCAGTGCCCAGAGTCACTGTCATCACTCAGGAGTTCTGTTCCTAGGAGGCGGGGGTGGGGGGAGTGGTGTGTGAGAAGTAGGCGCGTGTCCCTTAGATTCTGTCATTTCACAGCCAGTGATGGCTGCAGAGGATTAAACAAGGGCCAGGGAATTGTCATGTTACATTGGTCATGGGACTACAGACCGCCTGTGGTCCTTCCCCCTCCAGCTCCCAATAACGGAAAGACAATCTGAGAAGCAGGCAGAAGCCAGTTGCCATGGCGATCAAGTTGTCTGGATCACATCCCTGTTCAGGAGAACAAGGTACACACCACGGTGCACCTAATTAACCAGAACAGGTGTCATAGGACGTTTAATAATAACACAGAAGATCGTCTTCCTGCCCCTGGGCTACACTCCTTCCCCCTTTAAAAGAGGAAGCAGCCTTCACAGACATTCCGCCCGAAACAACCCCACTCCACATCTGTCCCCTGTCCATGAAGGAGTGACAGGAAATATGAAGGAAACTCTTCCTCTCAAGGCAGCCTGAGGGTCCACCATAAGATACTGGACGAGATGAAGTAGGTCTGAAGTACTGCGATTCCACAAAAGGAAGAACAATTCAGAGCAACTCAGGAACCTGAGCCCTCTCTTGGCTGAAGTTACACGGTTGCCCATCCCCTGTTGAATCCCAAGCAACAGTTGCCTGAACTGAGAAGTGAGCTCTGGGCTGGGAGGAGTGGACGAGGTGTGGGCTGCGGCAGTTAGAGTAACCTCCTGCCTAGCTCTCGGAGAGGACACTTCACTGCAGGTGTGGCCACACACAGCCCCACTGAATAGTTTTCTCACCAAGACCATCTCTCCCCACGGCCCCCTTAGATACAGTATGCTCCTGTTCAAATCCCTTAGAAAGATATGGTGAGGCAAGCTTCAGGTGCCTCAGGAACACAAGACACGTCTAGGCTTTCCTCATGACCCTCCCTGTGTCACCACCAGGACATCACACACATCCTTACACACACGTTTCAAAGTGGCTTGTCTCCCTTCTAGAAAGAATCAACCTGCCTGCTGCCATCCTTTCTCCATAGCCAGGGCAATTCCTCTTGATCCACCTCCAATGACCCCTCCTCCCCAGTGCAGTCTCAGGTTTCTTCAGGCTCCCCAGTCTCCCCAGGTGAAATGTCCTCGTGTGTCCAGGGCTCTCTTCTCCCTCTACTTCAGTCCAACTGTGTGCCCACCATGAAGTGTCACGTGTGAACCCGAAGGATGTGAGGGATGGCAGGGTCTCTGAGAACACACCCCCAGCCTATAGGCTTACCTCCTTCTGAAGCCATCCTGCAGGCTTGGGCACGGACTACTGCTGCCTGGTAGCCTCAATGAGAAAAGTCAAGACCAGGACCCAGAGAGTGACCTGCTTCAACAGACGCTCAGGATCCAACTGAAGGAGGGGCACGTTTGAGTCATAACAGTAGAATGTGGCTGAAACATTCTGCAGTGGGGGAGGGGCAGAGGGCACGTGGGTCTGGGTAGGGTGGGGGTGGGGAGACATTCCACGAGGGCTCTGGCAGGTAGGCAAGAACCGGAAGTTCCTTCCACCTCACACAGTGGCAACACAATTGGCGTGTGCCTCTTTACGCAGTTTATACACTGTTTTTTTGATTCACGGCACCGAGGTTGGACTTGACGGTCCCTTCCTTTCACTTCTTTTTCTATCAACCTAGTTTTGTGTCCCTCAACACACTCTGCTTCCTACCTGGCTCTTGACTTACTTCAACAGAGACTAGACTTTCTGAACAAAATTCAGAACTGTTAGTCTGATAAACACTTGGGTATTTATGGCCACATGGAACTGAGTATTTGAAATTAGGATTGTCTCAGCAGATCCAGTGTCTTTGACTGCTGTATGTACATCACTCCTAAGGGAGTGGTCCTTGTGCTCCAACCAACATCCAGCAGGACCAGCCTTACTAATGATCCTTTGTGCTGGAAAGCCCCCGTCCATCAAAAAACCGTCATGCAGCCCCCATGTCCAAGACCAGAATTCACTAAATGTCTTTCTCATAGTATTCCATGGTTGTAAAAGATTTAGTTTTTTAACTTTTAAATGATTTTAGTATAATATTTTAAGCGAGCAACACCGTCTCATGGTTCAAAATTAAATTGTGCAAAATGGAATATGCAGTGGCGAGTCCTCCTCCCACCTCTTTCCCGTGTCAACCCAATCCTCTTTCCCGGAGGAAACCAGTGTTATCTCTTTCACTAAAATCTTCCCAGAGATACGTCATGCAACTAAAAACGAAGGCAATCTGTTTTCAGTTTTTAAAATGCCTTCATTTTTTTTCTAGATGAAAATTCATATATGTTCCAATATATCTGAGGATATTTCCAATGATTGTCTTTGTACGGGTATCGTGGCTCCTCTGTTTCTGCACTAGATTCCTAGAACAAGACTTTCTAGTCTCTTAAATTTCAAAGCACCTGAAAGAATAGGGTGGCTCGATCTAGTAAAGAAAAGTAACAAATGCCTAACTGAATTTGACTTTTGAATTTCACATAAACAATGAATTCATTTCTAGTACAATTTTGTCCCATGCAACATTTTGGACATAGTTTTACGCAAATTCTTTCCCTGTTTATCTGAAATTTATGTTTAACTCGAAATCTGTATTTTATCTGGCAACACTACCAAAAAATTAGAACATACTAAGCTATTATCAGTTACTCATCCTTATGAGAAAGAGAACTTGGAGTGACGAGACTCAAGTGTGCATCTTGGCTCCAACAGAAAACACAATAGTAAACATACACAAAATCTGCAGGCTCTTTGGATGAAATGGATTTGGAAGAGCCATCATATAGCACTGAACATCTTGGCTTAGTAGGGGTAAGGACAGAAGTAAGGAACAAGAAGGCAGAAAATCTTCTTCTCTTTCCTTATGTTAAAGGGACTAAACATCCTAGAGCCCTGGTTTTTGTAGGTGTTAAAAGTCCACTACCCATGAGATGGATGTGCACCTTGACACAATGCCAAGAGTTTATCCACCAGTGTCCAATCCCCATTCAGACAAGCCCACTTCCATCTAAATCCTAGCCTGCAAGCCCTGCTTACAAGTTTGTTAATTTCCTGTCTGCATTACATACACTTGCTCTTTAGAATCTAGGCTCATCGTTGCATATGGCCCCATCTGCATGGGAATCATGGTAGCATTCCTTTTACAAAACTTGTTTGATTATTATTTTCATATTGAGAATCCATGTCAGTCAGTTTACCACTATCAAAATGATATGAAAGAGTATTCGTGTTTTGTGTTGTGAGAAGAGAGGACTGTTAGGAAACTTGTCAAGGGAGATGAAGGCTGAAAACCTCAGAGGATGGCAACCAAATCTCTTGTGAGACGAGATTCTCTCACTGCTGTAGCTGCAGTAGAACTCCAACTGATTGTGGGGTGTTGGGGAAGGAAACAGAGGTTTAGAAGGACTGTGCCACAGTGTGAAAAAGACTCCTGTTGGTGTTTAAGAAGTTCCTTGCCCCTTGTCAGGAAAAACTGACTCAGAAGAAGATGAGAAGATAAGGTGAGACTATTTCAAGCAACATCATGGTGAAACTTTATATCTAAAGAAACTTTAGACATAAAGTTTCTAAATGAACTTTATATCTAAAGAAACTCCTGTCGGGGACTGAAAAAAATAAACAGTTTGGGAACATCGCTCAGTACTGGAGCTTTTACAATGAAGGAAAACTCATATGATTTTCAACCAATAACCTCATTCTAGAGGGATTGTGAGGCAAAGTATTGTACCCAGGCACTCGAGAAAGGCAGGCTTCCTTGTTGCTTCCTCCCTTTGTTCAGTCATTCAACCAATTATTTACAAGATTCTCACTCATAATTCTGATACAGTATTTGAAGGACTCTTCTCAAGGCCACTGATACAAAAATTGCACTGTGCAAAAATTAGCCAGTCCCAATTCTGCAATCACTTTTGTAATACTTCAAAATCCTACACCCCAGGGACAGAGATAATCAAATTAGCCCAAATGTAATTTGGGAAGAGCAGTCACAGAAGGGAGTATCTAAAAGTCCTTTGGATCATGATCTCTGATTATTCCTGCACAGAGGCTGCGGGCAGGCATTGACTACTGAGAAAAAACAACTCTGGACATGCATCACAAGCCTCAGAAGACAGTTCATCTTCCACTCAATCACGAAACATTAAAGAAACGAAGAGATACCATGTTTGTGTCTTGTGGAGTTTTCAAGTCTGTGCACTTGGAGGCGCTTAGTGCTGTTAGATGTGAGGGGTCTTCAGGGGCATCCTGTTGAGTGAGAAATGCTCTAATCTTGCAATTGAACAGAAAGAGGATCTGATGATTGAAGTTTTTTTGGGAAGTATTACAAAATCAGGTCAGTAAGTTGATCCTGCTACTATTTTTGTTGTTGTTGTTGTTTTTAATGCCAACTGAAAGTCTGCAAGATATTACAAAAAAGGAGGGAGGGAAAGTAAAATTGTTCCCATACTACCTGCTGTGTTGAAATTGGCCCAGATTGTCCACTCTCTCTCAAAGTTATTTAAAAAAAAAAAACACCGTACAAAGGAAACACCTGTGAATCAACATTTATTGAAAAACCTCCATGTATTAAATACACTGAGAAAAAATATTCTAGTAGAGTAAATGCGTTTGGAAAAACTCTAGGAACGGAGTCAGGAGACAGTATCTTAAGAGTGTTTCCCAGGTCTGAATTCTTTGCTAGAATCGTTCTTTAACGGAAACTTCAGGCTTGCTAGGAAAAAGGACCTACTGTTTTTTGAAAGGCATAAAGAAGAACCAAGGAACTGCAGTCCAAAGGGCATGAAAGCACTTGCCCCAATTTGAGGCTACTGTGCTTAGAGCGGAGCTCTCCAGAACTCTTTGTAGCTAAGTGCATGGGTTTCACGTGTGCAATAGAAAAATCACGAGTGCACATCTCACAAGAGCTGGTTTTAAGAAGAGACCAGCACGAAAGTTCCCGGCGAGGAGCGTCGCCAGAGACGCTCCGCAGCGTGCCCGACACTCCACCTCTCTCCTCTCTGGCAGAGAGCTGCAGGACCAGATGCCCGCGTGCCCCGCGCCTGCACGCCTGCGCACGCCCACTGGGGCGGGGCTCTCGGGCACGCGGACCGCCGTCCTCCCACGGCTCCTGGCGTCTGTTGGGGCAGTTCTTCTTCTTCTTCTCCGGAAGAGAGGAGCGCATGCGCGAGCGCGGAGGGTGGGGCCCCAACGGCCGTCCGGCGGGGGCGGGGCCTGTCATGGCGGCCTCGAGAGTCAATTCCAGGAACCCTGAGGTAAGGGGTACGGGGACTTTTCACCCCTCAGGTGTCACCGCTCTGCGCTGGTGTTCACCCTGTGGGTTGTTTGTGCCCTTGTCCGTGTAAGGAGACTCCCCACAATGTGGATTCACGCCCCCATAGAGCTCGATTCCCTTGAGGGGTTTACCCCAGGGTTATTGGCACCACTGGGGAGCCGGCTGCATGAAGGGTTCAGTGATTGCGGGGCCTACAGTCGGGGGGAAATAGTGTGTGTGAGCTATTAAACAGGTGCCCAGGTGCTGTTCTAGGCTGCGCGTTCTGAAGAGTACAAAAGCTAGAGGGACGTTCTTGCGAGTTGAAAACCCTCATCTGGTTCCAAAGGTGTAGCTCAGGTGATTGGAAAATGAGTGAAGATCGAAGGAACACACTCATGGTTTCACTAGTGTCTTTCTTCTTATCATAAAAACATCAATCAACACTTATGTT